>NC_092049.1:82948865-83248865 GCF_003086295.3 Arachis hypogaea | reverse complement strand
GCTTCCACCCATTTTGAAACGTAATCTACAGCTAACAATATATAAAGATGTCCATTAGAATTTGGAAATGGACCCATGAAGTCAATGCCCCAAACATAAAAAATCTCACAGAAAAGCATAATTTGTTGGGGCATTTCATCCCTCCTGGATATATTACCAAATTTTTGGCATAGGAGACAAGATTTACAAAACTCAGCAGCGTCTCTAAAAAGAGTAGGCCACTAGAATCCACAGTCTAAGACCTTTCTAGCTGTTCTTTGAGGACCAAAATGTCCTCCACTCTCAGATGAGTGACAGGCCTCTAAGATGGACTGGAATTCTGATTGAGGCACACACCGTCTAATTACCTGATCAGCACCACATCTCCATAAATATGGGTCATCCCATATATAATATTTAGACTCGCTTTTCAGCTTGTCTCTTTGGTGCTTAGAAAAGTTTGGAGGAAATGTGCGGCTAACTAGATAATTAGCTACATGTGCATACTAAGGAGATACCTCAGATACTGCTTGCAGGTTATCAAATGGAAAATTATCATCTATAGGAGTAGAATCATAATTAATGTGCTCAAGGCGACTCAAGTGGTCTGCCACTAAATTATGGTTACCACTCCTATCCTTTATTTCTAAATCAAATTCTTGTAATAGCAGTATCCAACGTATAAGTCTTGGTTTGGACTCCTTTTTAGATAATAGATACTTTAAAGCTGCATGGTCCGAATACACTACTACTCTAGTACCAAGTAAATAAGCTCAAAATTTATCCAGAGCAAAAACAATAGCAAGAAACTCTTTTTCAGTAGTAGTATAATTGGACTGGGTAACGTCTAAAGTCTTAGACGCATAAGTAATAACAAAAGGGTCCTTACCTTCGCGCTGAGTCAGCGCTGCTCCTACTGCATGGTTGGAAGCATCGCACATGATTTCAAACGGCTGGCTCCAATCTGGTCCTCTCAGAATTGGAGCTTGAGTCAGGGTGGCCTTCAGCTTATCAAACGCTTGCTTGCAATCTTCACCGAACTCGAATTCAATATCCTTCTGTAGTAATATGGATAAGGGAAGTGCTACCTTACTAAAGTCCTTAATAAATCTCCTGTAAAAACCTGCATGGCCAAGGAACGAACGGACTTCCCTCACAGAAGAGGGGTAAGGTAAACTAGAAATAACATTGACCTTTGCTGGGTCTACAGAAATGCCAATATTAGATACCACATGTCCTAATACAATCCCTTGTTTTACCATAAAATGACATTTTTCAAAATTTAATACAAGGTTTGTACTGACACATCTATCCAATACTCTAGATAATCCATCTAAGCAAAAGCTAAAAGAATCACCATAAACGCTAAAATCATCCATAAAACTTCCATACAGTCCTCAATAAGATCAGAGAAAAGACTCATCATACACCTTTGAAAAGTAGCTGGTGCATTGCACAAGCCGAAGGACATTCGTTTGTAAGCGTAGGTCCCAAAAGGACATGTAAAAGTGGTCTTTTCCTGATCCTCAGGAGCTATATGAATCTGGAAATAACCTGTGTAACCATCTAAAAAGTAATAATGTGATTTACCTGATAGGCGATCCAGCATTTGATCAATGAATGGAAGTGGGTAGTGATACTTACGGGTGGCTTGGTTGAGACGCTTGTAATCAATGCAGACTCTCCAAGCATTCTGAACTCTAGTTGCTGAGCTCTCCATGCTCATTCTTCACTGTAGTGACTCCAGACTTCTTGGGCACCACTTGTATTGGGCTAACCCATTCGCTGTCTGAAATGGGATAGATGATACCTGCTTCCAATAGTCTGGTCACTTCCTTTTTGACAACTTCCAAGATTGAATCCCACTATCTTGGAAGTTGTCAAAAAGGAAGTGACTAGACTATTGGAAGTAGGTATCATCTATCCCATTTCAGACAGTGAATGGGTTAGCCCAGTACAAGTGGTGCCCAAGAAGTCTGGAGTCACTACAGTGAAGAATGAGCATGGAGAGCTCATAGCAACTAGAGTTCAGAATGCTTAGAGAGTCTGCATTGATTATAGGCGTCTCAACCAAGCAACCCGTAAGGATCACGACCCACTTCCATTCATTGATCAAATGCTGGATCGCCTGTCAGGTAAATCACATTATTGCTTTTTAGATGGTTACACAGGTTATTTCCAAATTCATATAGCTCCTGAGGATCAGGAAAAGACCACTTTTACATGTCCTTTTGGGACTAATGCTTACAAGAGAATGCCCTTTGGCTTGTGCAATGCACCAGCTACTTTCCAAAGGTGTATGATGAATCTTTTCTCTGATCTTATTGAGGACTGTATGGAGGTTTTTATGGATAATTTTAGCATTTATGGCGATTTTTTTAGCCTTTGCTTAGATGGATTATCTAGAGTATTGGATAGATGTGTTAATACAAACCTTGTACTGAATTTTGAAAAATGTCATTTTATGGTGAAACAAGGTATTGTATTAGGACATGTGGTATCTAATACTGGCATTTCTGTAGACCCAGCAAAGGTGAATGTTATTTCTAGTTTACCTTACCCCTCTTCTGTGAGGGAAGTCCATTCGTTCCTTGGCCATGCAGGTTTTTACAGGAGATTTATTAAGGACTTTAGTAAGGTAGCACTTCCCTTATCCAGATTACTACAGAAGGATATTGAATTCGAGTTCGGTGAAGATTGCAAGCAAGCGTTTGATAAGCTGAAGGCCGCCCTGACTCAAGCTCCAATTATGAGAGGACCAGACTGGAGCCAGCCATTTGAAATCATGTGCGATGCTTCCAACCATGCAGTAGGAGCAGCGCTGGCTCAGCGCGAAGGTAAGGACCCTTTTTTTATTGCTTATGCGTCTAAGACTTTAGACGCTGCCCAGTCCAATTATACTACTACTGAAAAAGAGCTTCTTGCTATTATTTTTGCTCTGGATAAATTCTGAGCTTATTTACTTGGTACTAGAGTAGTAGTGTATTCGGACCATGCAGCTTTAAAGTATCTATTATCTAAAAAGGAGTCCAAACCAAGACTTATATGTTGGATACTACTATTACAAGAATTTGATTTAGAAATAAACGATAGGAGTGGTAACCAGAATTTAGTGGCAGACCACTTGAGTCGCCTTGAGAACATTAAGAATGATTCTACTCCTATAGATGATAATTTTCCATTTGATAACCTGCAAGCAGTATCTGAGGTATCTCCTTGGTATGCACATGTAGCTAATGATCTAGTTAGCCGCACATTTCCTCCAAACTTTTCTAAGCACCAAAGAGACAAGCTGAAAAGCGAGTCTAAATATTATATATGGGATGACCCATATTTATGGAGATGTGGCGCTGATCAGGTAATTAGATGGTGTGTGCCTCAATCAGAATTCCAGTCCATCTTAGAGGCCTGTCACTCATCTGAGAGTGGAGGACATTTTGGCCCCTAAAGAACTACTAGAAAAATCTTAGACTGTGGATTTTGGTGGCCTACTCTTTTTAGAGACGCTGCTGAATTTTGTAAATCTTGCCTCCCATGCCAAAAATTTGGTAATATATCCAAGAGGGATGAGATGCCTCAACAATATATGCTTTTCTGTGAAATCTTTGATGTTTGGGGCATTGACTTCATGGGTCCATTTCCAAATTCTAATGGTTATTTTTACATATTGTTAACTGTGGATTACGTTTCCAAATGGGTGGAAGCAATTCCTACCCACACTGATGATGCTAACACTGTTATTTCCTTTATGAAAAACCATATTATCTGTCGTTTTGGATCACCACGAGCAATCGTGAGCGATCAAGGCACCCATTTTTGTAACAGGAGACTAACAGGACTAATGAAGAAGCATGGGATAATTCATAAGGTTGCAACAGCATACCATCCTCAGACCAATGGGCAAGCCGAGGTGTCAAATAGAGAGATAAAGCGTATCTTGCAGAAGATAGTAAAGCCTCATAGAAGATACTGGAGCACCAGGCTACAAGATGCACTCTAGGCATACAGAACATCATACATTACACCTATTGGGATGAGTCCTTTTCGCTTAGTTTGTGGAAAAGCTTGTCATCTCCCGGTAGAAGTAGAGCACAAAGCCTTTTGGACAGTCAAGGAGTGCAATATGGGAATTGAGAAAGCCAGAGCTGAAAGGGAGTTGCAACTGCAAGAACTGGAGAGCCTTCGCCTAGAAGCTTATGAGAACTCAAGACTACACAAGGAGAAGATGAAGGCGGTACATGACCAGAACATCAAGAGGAAAGAGTTCCAACCTGGGAACTCAGTCCTCCTTTACAAATCTCAACTGAGGCTCATGCCAGGCAAGTTGAGATCAAGATCGGAAGGTCCATACAGAATAGAGAAGGCCGAACCGTACGGAGTCTATCACCTTAGCCATCCTTCGAGCTCGGAGCTTATCAAAGTTAATGGACATCGTTTAAAGCTGTACCATGGCGAAAAGCAGAAGAAAGACAAGGAACTCGAGATCTTCCTTTTGGAAGATCCCCACATAGCCACAGACTGAGCTAGTGGAGCGTCCAACTTACGGATGTTAAAGCAAAGTGCTAGGTGGGAGACAACCCACCATGGTATGATCGTTCTTTTCTTTATTTTTAGTTTTTCATATTCAATAACTCTTCTCTTTATCAGTACTTTCGTACATCTACATTTGCATATTAAAAAAAAAAAGCTACACGACGCAACCGCATCAGCGACGCATCCGCGTGGCAAGGAGAGGAGAGAAAAATAAAAACGAACAGAGAGTCATGCTACTTTTGTTGAAAGGAGTTACAACAACGAACACCTTCTTATCCTCCCGCCCAATATTGCTACTTTTGTTGAGCCGCAAATTGAATGAAGACAATGGGGTTTCCTACAGAGACAACAAAAGCAGGACAATCTTTCTTGGGTAGTCAAGTTTTACTCTAACTTCTACCTGCCTACCCTGCAGTTTGTCTTTGTCCGTTAGAAGCAAGTCCCCATTACAGAAGAGGCTATTCAACAAGCTTTGAGTCTTCCCCCTATTCCAGAAGGATTGGACGCTTTTCAAGAAGCTGCACTCAAGCACCAGATGTACCAATTTGACTGGGTAGATGTTCTTAGAGTTATCACACTACCGGGCAGCCGTTGGATCTACGGATACCATCGTACCCGCCCTAAGGGAATATCAGCTTCAGCACTTACCCTGGAGGCTCGTGTTTGGGCACAGATCATGTCCTATTACGTCTTTTCGAGCACTCACGAGTCCTCCTTCACTGCAGACATGGCCGTGCTACTATGGTGCATCCTTACAGACCAGCCCCTGAATCTACCAAGACATATCCAGAATGCCATGGGACACGTACAAATTACGGGCAACTTACCTTTTCTCGCCTTGGTCTCAGATCTTGTCTCAGTAGCTGGAGTTTCCTACAGAGCTGGAGACACCAAAGCCATGCTTTCACGGGATGATCAGTATGTCCCCAATGGGAAGTACCTCAGACTTCCAGCAGCCACTACAAGCCTTCCTACTGCTCCAGTTGAAGATATTCCTTCTTCAACACCACAAGCACCTACAACAGATGAACTGCTCCAGCAGATAATCCAAATATTGGATCGGCAAGAACAAAAAGCGAAGTTAAGAGAGCGCCATCACGAGCGCCGATTCAAACACCTCAAGGAGCTACTCAAGGGATACTTCAAGGACTCAGACACCCCGGACTCCACTTCTTTTACCAGCACAGGGAGCCATGATGGTCCCGACTGTGAAGATACTGCAACCAGCCCACCCCTGTTCCTGACAGATGGCACCGAGGATGGTGCAAAGCCTTAAGTGTGGGGAGGTCGGTCAGTACCTGACTTCCGGAGGTAATTTCTCTTCCCTAGCACCAATAAATTAGGATATTTAGTTAGATTTTCTTTCCTTTATAGAATAGGATAAATTGCATAGTAATAGGTTAGTTGCATGCATGCTCTACTTGATTAAAAAGACAATAAGTTTCTTCTAAGACTCTATCTTTGGAACAAAATTTTACTAATTTTTCACATTTTATGATAAATCTGCTTGAAGTTGTATTTGGAACATGATTTTTGAGCTAAAGAACACACAACCTGTGAAGATTTGAGCCTTTATGCATGGTTACATTATTTAACCATAATTATTTTATTCTTGTGTGTTTACTTCTCTATGATTGTAATCTATATTTTGTTTTATCTTATATATCCAATGTTTATTATATTTATATGCTTGCATATGATTGAGGCCATTATTTGTTTAGCTTACTTATCTAAATTAAGCCTACCCTTTTAATTACCTTTGTTAACCACTTTGAGCCTTTAAATCCCATTTGTTCTATATTTCACCACATTACTAGCCTTAAGCGGAAAAACAGTTGTATATCCCAAATTGAATCTTTGGTTAGCTTAAGATAGAATTGTGTGTGCTAGTTAAGTATGGGAAATTGTGGGAACAAAAGTTATTAAGGGAATGTGTCATGATAATTTAATGGGAATTTGGATACCTACTCATGTGAAACTATAAGAATCAAAAATCTATGTGCATTGATAAGCTATATTTATTTTTATGTTTCTATTTAAAAAAAATCAATCAATAAATAAGGGGACAAAATTACCCCAATGCTGAATTAAGAATTCAAAAATCAATGCACATATGATAAAATAAAAATAAAAAAAGTTGATACATGAGTATGGAACGTAAAAGGGAATTCTGGGTAGCTAGGTGTGAATTCTAAGTTATATAGAGTATATATAGGTTATGTTAAAGCTTAGGTTAATTAAAGATTCAATTTATAAGCTTACTAGCCATATATGAATCCTTACCCTTACCTTGGCCCCATTACAACCTTGAAAAGACCTCATGATGCTTGCATTGGTATTGTAAATGTTGTTGACTGGTTAGGAGAAGAACAAAAATTAGAAAGCATGATTAGAGAAGGATAGAGTGATTACCCTATACACTAGAGAGACTAGAGTGTACATACACCATCAGTGAGGGTTCCATGCTTGAATTTCTATGTTCCCTGCTTTCATGAGCTATCTTCTTGCACTTTTATCTGTCTTACTTTTTTCCTCATTTATTTTATCTTCTTCAATTAAGCATGAGGACATGCTAATATTTAAGTGTGGGGAGGTTGATAAACCACTATTTCATGGTTTATATTGTGTTTAATTGTGTAGTTTTATTATGATCTTTGCCCACTTATTCATTAAATAAGCATGCATTTATATTTCCTTCCTAAAGATGTTTTATGGTTGAAAACTTGCTTCCTAGAAACTTTTAATTATGTATTTTATTTCTCCTTTATTCCATTCGATGCCGTGATCTATGTGTTAAGTGTTTCAGGCTTTATAGGGCATGAATGAGTTAGAGATTGGAAGGGGAGCCTGCAAAAATGGAAGGAACACAAGAAATTGAGGAGATGACCAGCGAGAGGTGACGCAGTCGCATGGATGACGCGACCGCGCGGAAAAGAGCAATTTGCATCGACTCGGCCGCATGGATGATGCCACCGCACAGATGGAACAGCACGAGTGACGCGGCCGCATGGACGACGCGTCCGCGTGGCAAAGCAGAAACGCGAATGACGCGTCCGCATGAGCGACGCGATCGCGTGACGTGCGCGACCTGCATAATTTGCAGATTCGCTGGGGGCGATTTCGGGCCCTATTTTGACCCAGTTTTTGGCCCGAAACAGCAGACTAAAGCCAGAGAACATGCAGAAACCAAAGACAACATTCATTCTACGCAGCTCTAGTTTTTAGATCTTGTTTACTCCTCCTCTAGGTTTTCTCTCTACACATTCATAGTTCTTAGGATTTTTTAGTTTCTCTAGCTTTTTGCATTGGGATATTGAGAAGAGTTATTACCTCATCAAGATTTCGTCACTCTAGTTCGTTTTCTTTACTTGGCTTACTCTTTCATGTTCCTTGCTTTGTTTAATTTTACCATTGAAATATTTTTAGGATTATTTAATACAAGGATCACTTTTATTTTTAATTGATTATTTTTAATTTTTATTTACAATGTCTTTCTTCAATTCCTTTTCATATGCTATGAATTTTACCTTTACAATGAGTGAGTAGTTCCCTAACTTGATGGGGAGTTGATTGAAAGGATCCCTTGAGTTGGAAGGTTCAAGAGAAAGATTGTAATTGGGTTATTGTTGGATTGCTCTCTAATTCCTAACATCAATCCTCCCCAGAGTGGATTGGGACTTGTGAATAGAACATCATTCCAACTTGTTTAACCTTCCTTTACTTAGTAAAGGATAACTAAACGAAATAACTCTCAATTGTCAATTAATCTTAAGAGTGTTCCATCAAGAATAAGGCTTCCATGTAATCAACTCCCAGTCAAGGCTTTTATTCACATTATTCAATTTCATCAATTTAATTTCCTGTTTACTCAACTCAAACCTTTTCAAAAACATCTGATTAATAAAATAGCGCCCTTTCCTACAACTCGTTGGGAGACGACCTGGGATTCATACTCCCAGTATTTTAAATTTAAATTTTCTGTGACACCTTTCTAAATTGAGCGGTGGATTTCGGGCGAGTTAAGAACTATACTTGCAACGCATATATTCTAATAATTTTTAATTCACCGATTTTTGCCCGCATCAATGTGGTAGGACTGGATTCTTAGTGAAGACAACTCTCATGCCAGCTGAGAGGCCTTCTGTTGGGACTTTCTTGTCCTTTCAGCCTTTAGGTACTTTCTTTTTAGTACCTTTGTGCTTAGATCTTGTTGAGGGCTGCCCAACACTAAACTTAGAATTGATATTTGGTGGTTCTACAGAGCTCTGCACAGAAAGAGAGGGTTTACACACTAGGTATTGTACTATTATCTCTCTTTTAGAAGAAGAATTAGGATGAGGCATCTTGAATAAGATGTGATCCTCCCCTAACTTTAGGGTTAGTTCTCCCTTAGCCACATCAATGATAGCATTAGCTATGGCTAGGAAAGGTCTTACAAGGATGACACAGTAATAAATCCTAATTTTGTGGTTTATGTTGTGTAGAATTTGGGGGATTTTGTCAATATTTTCCACACTTATTCACAAAAATTGTATGGTTTTGTGTTCTCTTCCTAATATTGCTTCATGAAAGAAAACATGCTTCTTTTGCCTTAAAAAATGCCATATTTTGATCTTCTTTTATTACCATTTGATGCCGTGATATGTTTGTTGAGTGATTTCAGAGTTTGTAGGGCAAGAATGGCTTAGAAGAGAGAAAGAAAGCATGAACAAGTGGAAGGAACATGAAGAATTGGGCTTTGGGAAATCAGCTTCGACACGAACGCGCACACCACGTGCACACGCGGGTGCAAGGAGTTGGGTATGGCGCGTGAAGAGTGACGCATCTGCGTGGATTGGCAAAATCCCCATCGACGCGCACGCATGCTTGCCGCGTCTACGTGGATCGCAAAATTCAGGCGATGCGTACACATACATGACGCGTACGCGTGACGAGCAACACGTGACCTCATTAAAGAAATCATGGCTGGCGATTTCTGAGGCTCAGCAGGCCCAAATTCAAGCTGATTCTGCATGGAAAAGACCCAGGAACTCTAAGGGGAAAGGGGGGTATCATTCATTACACACATAGACATAATTTTGGCTAGTTTTTAGTTTTTGTTCTTCTAGAGAGAGAAACCCTTATTCTTCTCTAGATCTAGTTTGATTTGATCTTCCCTTGTTAAATTATGAATTGGGTTTTGTTGATTTCTAGTTTTGATTACTTAATTTGAATTCCCTAGTATAATCTTGTTGATATCTTGTGTTAGATTTATGTTTTCTTGTCATTTCCCATTTTTTATTCATCTTGTGAACTTTGTGGATCTTGAATTGTTAATGTTACATTGATGTTTTCCATGATTAATAGTGTTAATTGAGTAGTTTGCCATAGATAATTGTAAGTGGGTACTTTCAATTTACAATTTAATTTCAATTTGAATATGTCTTTTATTATTGCATGCCATGTGTTTGATAAAATGTTTCCTTTGATTATGGAGTAGTTTTCTTTACTCTTGGCCTAGGCTAAGGAAATTGGGCAAACTTGAGTCATTGGATCTAATGGATTTGGTGATTTGAGAACCCTTAGTGGTCAACTTGATAACCATTGACACTAGCCTACTACTAAGTCAATTGGTAGTTAGGTTAGGGCTTATGGATTAATGTTAATCAAGCCATTTGATATACTTCAAGTATAGAAGTAAACTTAATGAGCTTGGTTCCTCACAATTGTCAAGATATGGTTATTAGACAAGGATAGTGATCCCAATTCCTATGCCTAGCCAAGAGTTGCTTTTATTATTCATATTTGAAACCCACAAAAATTTCATTTGCTTAATTCTAGTTATAGTTACTTGTTTAGTTTTAGAGTAGAATTACATTGGATGTTCTCTTATTAGTTTGAAATTACTCATACCTTGCTTTAGTAACTTGATTTAGTTTCTTGCACTTTAAGATTTCTTACTTGTTAAGTCTATTAGTTTAATTTCTTGATCATGACTTCCAACCCCAGAATTCTAACTAATGTTGATGCACATGTTTGCCCATTCCTTGTGAGACGACCCGAGGTTTGAATACTTCGGTTACTTTTATTGGGGTTGAACTTTGTGACAACCAATTCCTTAAAATTTGATTCGAGGATTATTTGTCGGTTGAGAGCTATACTTGCAACGCGAATATTTTGTAAAATTCTTTACTGACGATAGTCCACCTATCACACAGTCATCCTCATCCTCTCCTATGACCAAAACAATGAAGTTTGCAGGGATGTAGTGGTTTTCAACTTTAACCAAGACATCCTCCACTAAGCCATATGGCTTCTTCATGGTCTTGTCTGCCATCTCTAAAGAGACGTGCAGCTTGTACCTCAAGGATTCCCAGCTTCTCCATTACAGAGAGTGGCATAAGGTTGATGCTTGACCCTAGGTCACATAGAGCCTTTTCAAAGGTCATAGTGCCTATGGTGCAAGGAGTCAGAAAGCGTCCAGGGTCTGGAAGCTTCTGAGGTAGCTCTTGCGGAACCAAAGTATGGAGTTCTTTGGTAAGCAGTGGAGGTTCTTCCTCTAGGGGCTTTGTACCAAATAGCTTGGCATTCAGCTTTATTAAAGCTCCTAGGAAATGAGAAACTTGCTCTTCCCTAGTGTCTTCATCCTCACTTGAGGATGAGTAGTCATCAGAACTTATGCACTGTAGAAGTGCATTCAAAGGAACCTCAATTGTCTTTATGGTTTCCTTTGGTTCTGGGCTAGAGGGTTCTTGAGTGGGATTCAGGCACTCAAAGGGTGTACTAGGGCTGGCATTCAACACCAGCTCTGTGAGCTTATTGGGCATTGAATGCCCTTGCTGCCCACCCTGACTGGCGTTAAACGGCAGTTCTTCTAGCATTCTGGGCGTTGAACACCTAGCAGGGATGTCCTTGCTGGCGTTCAACGCCAGCTTCCCTGGGCTGGTGGGCGTTGAACGCCCAGTGAGGGGTTCCTCACTAGTGTTCAGCGCCAGAATGGCTGCCTGGTTGGGTGTTGAACACCCTGTGAGGGGTTCCTCACTGGCGTTCAGAGCCAGAAAGCCTTCTTGTTTGGGTGTTGAAAACGCCCAGCCAGTGCTCTCTGGCTGGCGTTCAATGCCAGCTTTTCTGCCAGGATGGGCATTAAACGCCAAGTGAGGACTTCCTCGCTGGCATTTAACACCAGGCTTGCTGCCATTGTGGTTGTTGAACGCCTAGTGAAGGCTTCTTCACTGGCATTCAACGCCTTCCCATTCTCCTCCAATTCGGCCTCATCCTCCAAGGTTACGGCCTTGTATTCTTCTTTGGGATTAACCTCAGTATTACTGGGAAGAGTGTCTGGTGGGATCTCTGGGATCCTTTTGCTCCGTTGGCCAACTTGTACCTCCAAATTTCTAATGGAGGACCTTGTTTCATTAATGAAAGTATGAGTGGTCTTAGTGAGGCTGAAGACTAGAGTGGCTAAGTCAGAGAGGATTTGCTTAGAGGTCTCCATATTCCCTTGAGAAGATGGGAATGGTGGTCTGTTATTGAACCTATTTTGGTTCTTACCACCTTGGTTGTTATTGAAACCTTGCTAAGGTTTCTGTTGATCCTTCCATGAAAGGTTAGGATAATTCCTCCATGAAATGTTGTAAGTGTTTCCATAGAGTTCTCCTATGTAATTCACCTTCTCCATGGTGGGTTGATCAGGATCATAAGCTTTTTCTTCAAGAGAAGCTTCCTGATTACTGCCAGCTGCAGTTTGCATCCCAGTGAGATGTTGAGAGATCATGTTGACCTATTGGGTCAGGATTATTTTCTGAGCCAAGATAGCATTTAGAGTCTCAACTTTATGAACTCCTTTCTTCTGAGAGGTTCCATGGTTTATAGGATTTCTCCCAGAGGTGTACATGAATTGGTTGTTTGCAACCATCTCAATGAGCTCTCTTGCTTCTGCAGGTATTTTCTTCAAGTAGAGGGATCCACCTGCAGAGCTATCCAAGGGAATCTTGGATATCTAAGACAAGCCATCATAGAACACGCCTATGATGGACCATTTTGAGAGCATGTCAGGAGGACATCTCCTGATTAGTTGCTTGTATCTTTTCCAAGCATCATAGAGGGATTCACCTTCTCTTTATCTGAAGGTTTGAACTTCCACTCTAAACTTGCTCATCTTTAAGGAGGAAAGAACTTAGCCAGAAAAGTATTAACCAGCTTTTTCCAAGAGTCAAGACTCTCTCTAGGTTGGGCATCCAACCATAGTTTAGCTCTGTCTCTTAAAGCAAAGGGAAAGAGCATCAGCTTGTAGACTTCAGGATTAACTCCATTAGTCTTTACAGTATCACAGATCTGTAAGAACTCAGCTAAAAACTGATTTGGATCTTCCAGTGGAAGTCTATGGAATTTGTAGTTCTACTGCAAAAGAGATACTAACTGAGGCTTAAGCTCAAAATTGTTAGCTCCAATGGCAAGTACAACAATGCTTTTGCCATAGAAGTCAGAGGTAGGCATGATGAAGTCACCAAGGACCTTTCTTGGCTCCTCTTGAGGTTCGGCCATGTCCTCTTTTTCTTGTTCAAAACTTTCTGAAAGGTCTCTTCTGGAGTGTTGATGACCGGAATTCACTCCCCATATAAAAATGATGAATTCGTTCTTTTCGCAAGCGCACCAAAAATCGTCAAGTAATAACCCACTAGGAGTGGGGTCGAATCCTACAGAGATTAACGGATTAAGACAAATAATAGTTAGTTGGCTGTCCTAGTTAGACTATTCAGATTTGAATGATAAGTAATAGGAAATGTAAATTGCATGAAAGTAAAGGAAAGCAATAAAGTGCAAGAAAGTAAATGGCAAGGAAAGTAAAGTACAAGAAAGTAAAGTGCTGGAAATGTAAAGTGTAGAAAATGTAAATAAGCATAAGGTAAATAAAAGATAGAAAGATAAAATAAACATTGGGATCAAGAGATATTTCATTCTCTGGATTAATTGATTTCATCTCATCTTCAATCATGCAACTCATTGACATCTTGGCAATCATGATTTATTGAGCCCTAATTCCTTGGTGACTCAATCTCTCAAATCTTGATCAATAGCCAATTCCTTGGTCTAATTGCTCATGAGAAGAGATGAAACTTGTTCCTTGATTATACCACACATCCTCATAGATCCAAGTAGTGGGTAGATTATATGTCACTATATCCAATCACCAAAACCCAAATCTACTCAAGTGTGAAAAAGGATTTCAAGCATGGTTTTATGATTCCTCTTCCAAGGTTCACATAAAACCCAAATACATTCAATCTCTTTTCCAAGATAATTGAATGCTAACATGAAGAACGAAATCCCTTCTAGTAAATCAAAGAGAGATTAAGAGAAGAAGAATAATAAAAACAATCAATCCATTGAAAAATAATAGAGCTCTCTTTCCCAATAGAAAGAGTTAGTAATTCATAACTAAATTATTTACAAAGTAAGAAAGAAAAGAGGAAAAATGGATGGTGAACAGAGAGGGTCCTAAGACTTCCCCCCAATCCAGCATGTCTAATTATATGAACTAAGGCCTTTATATAGGCTTTCCTAAATTACATTGAAATAAAATTGGAAGCAAATTACAATGAAATGAAAATAAACTATTCTAGATGCTTCTTGTGGCCTTGATTGGTTGACAGTTGTGGCTTGAATGAGAGTTGGTGTGGGCTTGGTTGAAGGTTGGAGGCTGCAGGGAGAAGTTGGCCTGTGGTTTCAAGTGCTATTCCCACTTGAATTTGCTCTTTGGATTGTGACCCATTTGACATGCTAAAATGATGGAGTTGTTTGGGCCTCAAATTGAATGTCCACTATGACGTATTATATATTGTTGGAAAGCACTAAATGTTAACTTTCCAATTCCACTAGAATAAACTCATTTGGACCTCTGTAGCTCAAGTTATGCCCATTTGAAGGTGGATAGGTCAGTCTGTCAAGTATCCTGGCGTGCCACGCCCACTCTTTGGCGTGCCACGCCTTCAATAATGCACAAAATCTTCCTCTCTAGCCATTAGAACTGGCGTGCCACGACCAGAACCTGGTGTGCCACGCCCATTATGAAAATAGAGCTGGTGTGCCACGCCTTCGATATCAAGTGGCACGCCCAAGTTTTACAACGCTGAAATAATGGCTTTTTTCACCTCTAGATTTGATGTCCACCCTAGAGTGTTATATATTGTTGGAAAGCTCTTGATGTCATCTTTCCAAAGCCACCAAAGTCAGATCATTTAAACCTCTACAACTCAAGTTATGTTCCTTTGAAGATGAAGAGGTCAGGCTGGTAACTCTGCAATGACGTGTTTTTCTCCTTGTGTTTTCGGGGTCAATATCTTCCTTAATTCTAGTGTCCATCATAAAGTGTTATATATGGTTGGAAATCTCTGGATGTCTACTTTCCAATGGCACTAGAATCACTTCATGTGGAGTTGTGTAGCTCAAGATATCTTCATTTTAATGAGAGGAGGTCAGGCTGGCATATTCCCTAGCGTTCCACGCCCACTTCTTGGCGTGCCACGCCCATAGTGGGGCTCAAAATCACTCCTCTGGAATTTAAACCTGGCGTGCCAGGCCCAAGACACCAAGTGGCACACCCTCTTTGAGATCTTGGCTTCACAAACTTGGCATGCCACGCCCAGAGCTCTAAGTGGCACGCCCATTGTTGAGAGTTGGTTCAAAAGCTTGGCGTGCCACGCCCAGAGCTTCAAATGGCACCCCCAGCTGTATTTGTTATTTCCTTCCCCTTTTGTTGCTCTTTTCACCTAAAATTCAGCACAAACCCATTTCAAAGCAATGTGCCATAATATATATCATTTGGTTCATGAAATTGCATTGATTTAATGAGATTATGCTCTTTTTATGGTCTTTTTAGATAAGAAAAAGGGATAAATGATGCAAGTCATCACAACACCAAACTTAAACTTTGCTTGTCCTCAAGTAAACAAAGAATCATGCAATAGATTTTGACAAACCAAGGTGAGAAGAGTAGCAATTTTTATGTTCATGGTTAGCTAGTTTCTTATGCATGCTACAATCATAAAAGACATTCAAATGATTGATGCTTCTATCTAGCTCATTTTATGAATTCTTTTTCTTTATGTTCCTTCCTTGAAACAAGCTTGTCATTCTTTTCTTAGCTTAGCTTCTTGGGTCAGTTGGGTGCTTTGCCCCATGTGTTGAAAGCTACAACTCTAAATGCTTTGTTTTCAAGTATTACCACTTGATACATAAGCACTACAAGCATTTAATTAGAGGATTCTTTTAGCTCATTTGTTTCTTTTCTTTACTCTCTAATCATTGATGCTCAGAGCCTTGAGCTTTGAGGGAGTGCTTTGCACTTGAGCCTAGCTTTGACTCTAAATGTTTTATTTTCAAGCTTTTTGCTTGATACATAAATACCATAAGTACTTAACAAATAAATTGTCATTGGTACTCAGAGCCTTCAGCTTTCTCATTCTTTCCCTTTTCTTTTTATTGCCTTATTTGCATTTGCTTCTTCAAGGTTTTTATGATTTCAAAAATTTCATAAAATGTCCTAGATGAAAACATCAATCAAACAAATTCAAATGCAATTGAGCAACAATAATCATGCTAGCTTCCCAATACATATAAGCTCATGCTAACTCCTTCTTTAATTACCTTGTTTGTTTATGATCATGAAACTTCATTACTTTGACTCACAAAATTCAAGATGGTAGTCATAATATCATAGCAACATGTTCCAATTCAAAAATCAAGCTATGCTTATTTACAAGGAGCAATCACACATGCATATAAGGAAATAAAAGACAATCATGCAATATAGATGTACTAGAAACAAATAAGAGGAAAAGAAACTTTACCACCTTGTAGTTCATCTTCATTGTTGTTGTCACTTTCCTCCTATTCTTCCCCTTCCTACACCAAACTTAGAATTATTGCTTGTCCTCAAGCAACAAATAAAACAGTGGTGATAGGATTTATGATGGGTCATGAATGTCTTTAACAATGAAATGTGAATAATGCATGTGCTTAAGCAAGAAAAATTAAAGATACAATAAAGGCACAAGAGCTAAAAATAGAGGCAATATGATTGCATTAATAAGTGATGTGTGCATGGTACATAGCATGAAAAATAAGTGGCAACACCACACTTAGTGTGACACTTTCATTTTAGAATGAAGCAAGTACCCAGTTAAGAATGAAAATAAAAATGTTGCATGGCAACACCAAACTTAGATTGCAATCATATGCCAAATTATTGAAAGTAAACAAAGCAATGACAAAAAATGTTACCAACGGTTGGGTTGCCTCCCAACAAGTGCTCTTTTAATGTCATTAGCTTGACATGTTGTTCTCAACTTTCTTCCTCTTCATCCAGTTTGTTAAGAGGAATGACCTCAAGAGGAAAGATGAGCCAGTTGATGTCCCCTATTTTGAGTGCCTCCCAGCAAGCTTTCTTTTGTTGTTAGCTTGAGTGAACTTGCTTGTTGGGGGTAGGGGTGGGATGGCTTTTAGTTGACCTCTTCTTCATGGATATTATCCTTCTTTTCTTGGTCACCATCCTTTCTTTGGTGCTTTTATTGATTGCCTTCACTTCTTTGTTTTCAGAACTTGGGTGTTGTGAGATGGTTGGAATATCCTCTTTATCAAGAACTTCTTGGAATGGTGGCTCTCTTGGTACAAAGATCTCTTCTTCTTGCTCTACCAATTCCTCATTTTCACCCTCATTAAGCACTTCTCCACTTCTTAGACTGATGGCATGATATTCTTCCCCTGGCTAAGGGAAGACATTGGTTGGTTCATTAACAAAATGTTGTGCCAATTGTCTCATTTCCTCTTCTTGATTTCTCCATGAGATTTCTATATCTTCAATCACCTCTCTTACATTTTGCCTTAAAAACTCACTGAGTTGGGCAATGAAGAGATATCTCTTGGAGAGTTCTTCTATTGAAAATTCTAGAAGATTTTGTGGAGGTGCATAGGTTGGATAATTACGAGATGATAGTCCTTGATGAATGGGGTATGCAGCATTAAAATCCCAGCCAAAATTTCGGTAGTTAACATAACAATATGAACTATTTTGTGGCTCTGGGAGGTACTCTATTTTATTTGATTGCTCATACTCTATCATTCCTTAGTGATATTCTCAGCCACCATTAGGATAATGATTAGAATCAGTTTGTGGTGGTGGGCAATATCCCATATGACATGATTGATCACTAAACATTTATGACATGATTGATCAGTTTGAGCGACCTCCCTTGAGATAAGTTTGTTATCTTATCTTATCTTTTATGGGTGAGATTTTCTATCTTTTGGCCAGCCGCCTTCTCGTGGGCGGTGACTCTTCTTTCTTGGGCCTCTTTGAGCCTTCTTTGGTTCGTCCGAGCTCTTTCACAGAGAGGTCAGTGATCGACCAACTTTAGAAGAGGTCAGGCGGTTTTTTGTCCAACCTGGACCTTACGGCTCGGCCCCGGGTATGAACAGATAGGAATTATATGCTGGGAATAGTAAATAATAGGAATAGAGTTGAGAGTTGGAGTTGCTTTGTCTTTCTGAATTAACTCTGGTATTACTGTTTCCTTTGCTTGAGAGTGATTTCTTCAATGGCAAGCTGTATGTGATTGGCAATGGTTTGAGCAGCTGCCAATACTCCTCCAGATCTGAACGCCAGGTTTAGTGCAGATCCATTCTGATTGAGGGTGAAGCTTTTGTAGTTCATTCTCCTTGATGATCCTACTCAAAACGCCACAGACAAGGTCGAATCTTCTGGATCGGAGGATGCTGTGGATTAGGTTCTAGCCTCTACCACAGAGACCCTAATCTCCCCGTAAATCGGCTGAACTGATGTCTCGTGAAGTCCCCAATAAAGTCGTGGATTAGCCGTTTGAGAGACGTGTATTCAAGCTGGTGGTTCATCATTGTCCGATGAAAGACGCACTCTGAACCCATGTGAAATGTGATAACCTTATGCCATATCAACGCATTCATAGTGATGAAGAACGAAGACACATCTTAGAATTAATCAAACACGGATCGAAAAGAAATAGTAATACTTTTATTAATTCATAGGGCTCAGCAGGGCTCCTCCCCTCAACCTAGGAGGTTTAGAAACTCATACTGAAAAGAAAATACAATGGAAAATGAAAATAGGGCTGAATCGTATGCGTCCTCCTAAGAGGTCTGCGTGATTATGTAAAAATAACACTTAAATACTAAACAGATGACTAGTAAGGATAAAACAGTTTATTTAGTGCTAAAATCCACTTCTGGGGCCCACTTGGTGAGTGTTTGGACTGAGCTTTGATGAGATCCACATGCTTTGAGGTCTTTGGGGCATGGAACGCCAGCTAGGGGGTCCTCTTTGGGCATTTGTACATTGGTCTCTGCTCTTTGGGCGCTGGACGCCTGGAAGGGGGCAGGTAGCTGGCGTTGGATGCCAGTTTTGGGCCTTTTAATCCGAAGCAAAGTATAGATGATTATATATTTCTAGAAAGCTCTTGAAGTCAGCTTTCCATAGCCGTTGAGAAAGCTCCATTTGGACTTCTGTAGCTCCAGAAAAGCTCTTCTAAATGCAGGCAGGTCAGATCTAGACAGCATCTGCAGTGCTTTCTCTATCTCTGAATCAGACTTCTACTCCAGCTCCTCAATTTCAGCCAGAAAATACCTTAAATTTTACAAAAACAAAAAAACTCATAGTAGAATCCAAAAATGTAAATTTAACACTAAAACCTATAACAACTTAATGAAAGCTAAACCAAAACTACTAAAACCTATTTGAAAGTAATGTCAAAAAGCGTATAAAATATCCACTCATTAGTCCATACTTTGCTTCGGATTAGAAGTCCTAAAACTGGCATCCAACGCCAGCTACCTGTCCCCTTCCAGGCCTCCAACGCCCACAGAGCAGAGTCCAGCGTCCAAACACCCAGAGAGGACCCCCTAGCCAGCATTCAACTTCGTAAGAGCCTCATAGAACGTGGATCTCATCAAAGCTTAGCCCAAACACTCACCAAGTGAGTCTCAGAAGTGGATTTTAGCACTAAAAAGACTATTTTACCCTTACTAGTTATATGTTTAGTATTTAAAGTGTATTTTACATTCTCCAAAGGGAGGACAGCCATTATTTTCGATTCTCACTTTGTATTTCACATTAGTATGAGTTTCTAAACCTCCTAGGTTTAGGGGAGGAGCCCTGTTGAGTCTTATGAATTAATCCAAAGAAGCAGCATTCTCTAATCCAGAAGATTTGACCTTGTCTGTGGCATTTTGAGTAGGATCGCCAAGAGAATGAACTGCTAGAGCTTCACCCTCCTTCAGATTAGATGACCACGGGAAATGGTGTTTGATTTAGAGCAGAGGAGATCAATGACCACGGGCAATGGCGTTGATCACATACAGCCTACCATAGAAGAGATCATTCACAAGTAGAGAAGACAGTGATACCAGAGTTAATTCAAAAAGGCAAAGCAACTCCAATCCTTAACACTATTTCTATCTCTGTTTATATATTAGACCTTTTTCACTCTATAATCCAACAACCTCTTGATCTGCCTGACTAAGACTTGCAAGATAACCAAAGCTTGCTTCAAACCACAATCCTCGTGGGATTGACCCTGACTAGCTCAGGTATTACTTGGACGACCCAATACACTTACTGGTACAACAGTACGAAGGTGTGGGGATTCATGCTACTAGTATGTGCCCCTGCAGAATTTGACCTCTTGCATACGTGTACATCTACTCGAGTACGCGAGACACCATACCCGAAGAGGATGGCTGCGTCGCATGTGAGACACGAGTTATGCAGGGTGGCCAAAATGTTCAAATGTTGCAGAATTTCAGTTTTACATTCCGAACTTCCGACGTGCATAACGTTTTCATTTTAAAACATTTTTCATCCGTTCTTTAAACAGTGTAAACCTCTAGGACGAAATTTTTATTCTAGATAAGTTTGATAAAAATCAAAGGTTTGGAGACCGAGTTATGCTCTGTCAATGTTGGTCAAGAATCAAAGATTTCATTAAATTTACAACCTCAACTTTAAAAACATTTAAATCCCAACCCCTATTAAAACTTACCAAATGTGCCTCCATCCAAGTTCAACCCTTCATCAAAACTCTTCATCTTCTTCATACATACCAATTTACAATTATAATTTCATTTTAACACAATAATCTGTATCCAAAGCAACATTACACAAAATCATCAATAACATGCATATACACTTCATCAATCTCCATAAAATTTACATTATTTCACAAACAACAACCTTAATTTGCCAAACCTCATAAATACCAACCAATCCTAAATCATCAACATCCACATCCACATCTCAATAAACATCATCATTATCATTTATCAATCTGATATACCAAGTTAAACGTATCATTCATAATAGCATCAATCACAACATCAAAATCACTAACCAACATACATATTAATTAATCTCAACCATCACCAATGTCAACAATTCAATTCCTATCTTACGATCAACTAACCTAAGTTTTCATGACATATTATATTTTAGTTACGAGAAACCGACACCATATCTTGGCCGATTCCTCTTAAAACCTAGAACGTCACAATTATCACCGTTCCTAGTCCAAGCCCCCAAGACCTCACCAAACAGATTTTCCAGCCAACTTCAAGTCTCCAATACCACCAATTTATTACCAAAAATACAAAATTCAATCTAATTTCACAAAACAACACTAAAATTAACATAGGGTTCACTAATTAGATAACTTGACAAGGATTAAACGTTTCTCACCTTACCGATGAAAGCTTGGGACAAGACCTGGCAAGTCCACAAGGTTAATTTGATTCTGAGGCACTAAAATCACAAAATTCTTCAAAATAAGTTCTCCAATTTTCGAAACTGAGATGAGAATATATGGGTGAGAAAACTCAAGTTTCTTATCAAATTATTTAGTGGCTCTTAAAGAGGATTCCGAGACGAATGAATGGCTATTGACGGCTCATCAATCGGAGCTCCGGATCAAAAGTTATGTGAGATTGAAATCTAGCTGATGAGCGGATAATTTATACGCTTTTTGGCATTGTTTTTAGGTAGTTTTTAGTATGTTTTAGTTACTTTTTATTATATTTTTATTAGTTTTTATGCAAAAATCACATTTCTGGACTTTACTATGAGTTTGTATATTTTTCTATAATTTCAGGTATTTTCTGGCTGAAATTGACGGACCTGAGCAAAAATCTGATTCAGATGCTGAGAAAGGACTGCCGATGCTGTTGGATTCTGACCCTCCTGCACTCGAAGTAGATTTTCTGGAGCTACAGAAGCCCAATTGGCACGCTCTCAATTGCGTTGAAAAGTAGACATCCTGGGCTTTCCAGCAATATATAATAGTCCATGCTTTGCCCGAGATTTGATGGCCCAAAGTGGCGTTCAACGCCAGCTAGAGACCCTTTTCTGACGTAAAACGCCGGAACTGGCACCAAAACTAGAGTTAAACGCCCAAACTGGCATCCAAGCTGGTGTTTAACTCTAGAAAAGGCCTATGCACGTGTAAAGCTCAATGCTCAGCCCAAGCACACACCAAGTGGGCCCCGGAAGTGGATTTCTGCACTCTCTGCACTTAGTTACTCATTTTTTGTAATCCTTAGTAACTAGTTTACTATAAATACTAGTCTTTCTTATTGTATTCAGACCTTTTTGGCACTTTTATGTTACATTTGGGAGGCTGTCCATTCAGCCATGCCTAGACCTTTTCCTCTTATGTATTTTCTACGGTTGAGTTTCTACACCTCATAGATTAAGGTGCGGAGCTCTGCTGTTCTTCATGAATTAATGCAAGTACTATTGTTTCTCTTTCAATTCACACTTACTTTTTCTCCAAGATATACTCTCGTACTTAATTTAGTTAAGTCAGAATGAAGGGGTGACCCATGACAATCACCCACTATCTTCGTTACTCGCTTAGCCAAGATCCGCGTGCCTGACAACCACAAGCGGTCTACATGATGTTCAACGTAATCATTGGACGACAGCTGGAGTATAATCTCTTGGGTCTCTGATCCATGGATTTGACTTACCTCTCTTGACAACAGAGCATTCGAATCCGTGAGATTAGAACTTTCGTGGTAGAGGCTAGAACCAATTGGCAACATTCCTGAGATCCGGAAAGTCTAAACCTTGTCTGTGGTATTCCGAGTAGGATCTGGACGGGATGACTGTGACGAGCTTCAAACTCACGAATGTTGGGTGCAGTGATAGTGTAAAAAAGGATAGAGAGATCCTATTCTGACACAGGTGAGAACCGACAGATGATTAGCCGTGCGGTAGCTGTGCCTGGTATTTTTCATCTGAGACGAGAAATACGACAGTTGATTAGCCGTACAGAACCCGTACCTGGACCATTTTCACTGAGAGGACGGATGGTAGCCATTGACAACGGTGATCCACTAACATACAGCTTGCCATGGAAGGGAGCTCGCATGATTGGATGAAGACAATAGGAAAGCAGAGGTTCAGAAGCAACAAAGCATCTCCAAACGCTTATCTGAAATTGCCACCAATGAATTACATAAGTATCTTATTTTATTTTGCATTTTATTTATCTTTTAAAAATCATAAAAACTCATAACCAATTGAATCCGCCTGACTAAAATTTACAAGATGACCATAGCTTGCCTCAAGCCGGCAATCTCCATGGGATCGACCCTTACTCGTGTAATTACTTGGACGACCTAGTGCACTTGCTGGTTAGTTGTACCGGAGTTGTGAAAAGTGTGATCACAATTCCGTGCACCAAGTTTTTGGCGCCGTTGCCGGGGATTGTTTGAGTTTGGACAACTGACGGTTCATCTTGTTGCTTAGATTAGGTAACTTTCTTTCTTGTTTCAACCTTTATTTTCTTTTCAAAAAGTTTTTTTTTTAAATATTTAAAAAAAATTTAACAAAATCATAAAACCAAAAAAATTTTGTGTTTCTTGTTTAAGTCTAGTGTCAAATTTTAAGTTTGGTGTCAATTGCATTTTTTTTATTTTTCTTAAAAATTTTCAAAAATAAGTTCTTGATGTTCATCATGATCTTCAAAGTGTTCTTAGTGTTCATCTTGACATTCAAAGTGTTCTTGCATGCATTATTTGTTTTGCTCTTAAATTTTTATGTTTTGTTTTATTTTGTTGTTTTTCTCTCTCGTCATTAAAAATTTAAAAGTAAAAAAAATATCTTTTCCTTATTCTTCTCAAAAATTTCAAAATTTTGAGTTGACTTGGTCAAAAAATTTTAAAATTTAGTTGTTTCTTGTTAGTCAAGTCAAAATTTCAATTTAAAAAAAAAACTTTATTTTTTCAAATCTTTTTCAAAATTAATTTATTTTCATTTTTTTTATGATTTTCGAATTTCATTCTTAAAATTTTTCAAAATTGTTTTCATTTTTCTTTTAATGTTTTCGAAAATTTTAAAACTAATTTTTCAAAATCTTTTTCTTAATTTTACTTCATATTTTCGAAAATTCTTGATAACAATTAATATTTTGATTCAAAAATTTCAAGTTTTTTACTTTCTTGTTAAGAAATGTTCGATCTTTAAATTCTAGAATCATATCTTTTAGTTTCTTGTTAGTCAAGTCAACAACTTTAATTTTAAAAATTAAATCTTTTTAATTTCTTTTTCAGATCTTTTTCAAAATAAATTTCAATCATATCTTTTTCAAATTTTTATTTCAAAATATTTTTCTAACTTCTTATCTTTTCAAAATTTATTTTCAAATCTTTTTCAACTAACTACTTAACTTGTTTGTTTTAATTTTAAAAAGTTTACTATTTCTTATCTTTTTCAAAACCACCTGACTACTTTTTCACTTCTCGTTTTCGAAAATAACTAACCACTTTTTCAAAATTCTTTTTAATTAACTAATTATTTTAAATTCTAATTTTATTTTATTTCTTTTAATATTTTCGAACACTAACTAAATAATTAAAATAAAAAAATAATTTTCTTTTATTTTACTTAAAAAAATTTGAATACTCTCTCTCTCATCTCTTTCTATTTATTTATTTAATTACTAACACTTCTCTTCTACTCATAATTCGAACCCCTCTCTCTTCTCTCTGTTCGAATTACTCATCTCATCTGTCTTCTCATTATTCTATTCTTCTATTCTTCCACTCACATAAAGGAATCTCTATACTGTGACATAGAGGATTCCTCTTCTCTCTTTGTTCTCTTCTTTTTCATATGAGCAGGAACAAGGATAAGGACATTCTTGTTGAAGCTGATCCTGAACCTGAAAGGACTCTGAAGAGAAAGCTAAGAGAACCTAAAGCACAACACTCCGGAGAAGACCTTACAGAAAATTTCGAAAAAGAAGCAGACATGGAAGCCGAACCCAACAACAATGGTGGAGATGCAAGGAAGATGCTTGGTGACTTTACTGCACCAACTTCCAACTTCTATGGAAGAAGCATCTCAATTCCTACAATTGGAGCAAACAACTTTGAGCTTAAGCCTCAATTAGTTTCTCTAATGCAGTAGAATTGCAAGTTTCATGGACTTCCATTGGAAGATCCTTATCAATTCTTAGCTGAATTCTTGCAAATTTGTGACACTGTTAAGACCATTGGGGTTGATCTCGAGGTCTACAGACTTATGCTTTTCCCCTTTGCTGTAAGAGACAGAGCTAGGATATGGTTAGACTCACAACCTAGAGAAAGCCTGAACTCTTGGAAAAAGATGGTTAATGCTTTCTTGGCCAATTTTTTTCCACATCAAAAGATGAGCAAGCTTAGAGTGGAAGTCCAGACCTTCAGACAGAAGGAAGGTAAATCCCTCTATGAAGCTTAGGAAAGATACAAGCAATTGATCAGAAGGTGTCCTTCTGACATGCTTTCAGAATGGAGCATCTTAGGTATATTCTATGATGGTCTATCTGAATTGTCCAAGATGTCATTGGACCACTCTGCTGGTGGATCTCTTCATCTGAAGAAAACACCTGCAGAAGCCCAGGAACTCATTAAAATGGTTGCAAATAACCAGTTCATGTATACTTCTAAAAGAAATCCTGTGAATAATGGGATGACTCAGAAGAAAGGAGTTCTTGAGATTGATACTCTGAATGCCATATTGGCTCAGAATAAAATATTGACTCAGCAAGTCAATATGATTTCTCAGAATCTGACTGGAATGCAAGCTGCATCTGGCAGTACTAAAGAAGCCTCCTCTGAAAGAGAAACTTATGACCCTGAGAATCCTACAATGGAAGAGGTGAATTACATGGGAGAATCCTATGGAAACACCTATAATCTTTCATGGGGAAATCATCCAAATTTCTCATGGAAGGATCAACAGAAGCCTCAACAAGTCTTCAATAATAATAATGGTGGGAGAAATAGGTTTGGCAATAGCAAGCCTTTTCCATCATCTTCTCAGCAACAGATAGAGGATTCTAAGCAGAGCCTCTCTGACTTAGCAACCATAGTCTCTGATCTATCTAAGACCACTATCAGTTTCATGAATGAAACAAGGTCCTCCATCAGAAATTTAGAGGCACAAGTGGGTCAGCTGAGTAAAAGAGTTACTGAAATCCCTCCTAGTACTCTCCCAAGCAATACAGAAGAGAATCCAAAGAGATAGTGCAAGGCCATTAATATATCCAAAGTGGCCGAACATATAGAGGAGGAAGAGGCAGTGATTTCCACTGAAAAAGGCCTCAATGGACGTCCACTGACCACTAAGGAGTTCCCTAATGAGGAACCAAAGGAATCTGAGGTTCATACAGAGACCATAGAGATTCCACTGAACTTAATGCTATAGTTCATGAGCTTTGATGAAGATTCTTCCTCTGAAGAGGGTGAAGATATTGTTGAAGAACAAGTTGCTCGGTATCTAAGAGCAATCATGAAGCTGAATGCCAAGTTATTAGGTAATGAGACTTGGGAGGATGAACCTCTATTTCTCCTCAATGAATTGAATGCCTTGGTTCAGCAGAAATTACCTCAGAAGAAACCGGATCCCGGAAGGTTTTTAATACCTTGTACCATAGGCACCATGACCTTTGAGAAGGCTCTGTGTGACCTGGGGTCAGGTATAAACCTTATGCCACTCTCTATAATGGAGAAACTAGGGATCTTTGAGGTATAAGCTACAAGAATCTCACTAGAGATGGTAGACAAATCAATGAAACAGGCTTATGGACTTGTAGAGGATGTTTTAGTAAAGGTTGAAGGCCTTTACATCCCTGCTGACTTCATAATCCTAGACACTGGGAAGGATGAGGATGAATCATTCATCCTTGGAAGACCCTTTCTAGCCACAACAAGGGCTGTGATTGATGTGGACAGAGGAGAGTTAGTCCTGCAATTGCATAAGGACTACCTTGTGTTTAAAGCTCAAGGATCTTCCCCTGTAACCATGGATAAGAAGCATGAAAAGCTTCTCTCAATACAGAGTCAAACAGAGCACCAATATTCAAACTCTAAGTTTGGTGTTAGGAGGCCACCATCATGCTCTGAGTGTCTATGAAGCTCTATAAGAGCTCACTATTAAGCTATTGACATTAAAGTAGCGCTTATTGGGAGGCAACCCAATCTTATTTATCTTTGTTAATTACATTTTCATTTTATTTTCCATTGTTATTTTATGTTTTTTTTAGGTTGATGATCATGTGGAGTCATAAAAACAGCTGCAGAATTAAAGCAGAATAAAAAATATCATCAAAACAGCACACCCTGGAGGACAAGATTACTGGCATTTAAATGCCAGTAAGGATAGCAGAATGGGCGTTTAACGCCCATGCAGGCAGCATTCTGGGCGTTAAACACCAGAATGGGCAGCATTCTGGGCGTTCAGAAAAACGCCCAGTAAATAAGGATTCCTAGCTTTTAACGCCAGCCAGGGTATCTAGTTGGGTGTTAAACGCCCAAAGAGGCAGTCAAGTGGGCGTTAAATGCCAGAATGGATAGCATTCTGGGCGTTTAACGCCAGGATGACACAAGGGGGTAATTTTGTTTTCAATTCGATTTTTCTCAATTTTTCATGTTTTAATTCATAATTTTTTGCATCAAACATATTTTAAATGTTCATCTTTCAATTTCTATTTTCAAAAATTAATAATCTTTCCAATTCTTTTTAATTCTTTTTCAATTCTTTTCAAATTCCTTCCAAAACGTTTTCAAAACTTACATATCTTTTCAAATTCTTTTCAACTCTTTTTAATTTTTCTTGTATACATTAATAAGTTTTCAAAATTAATTGCATCATTCTTCTTCTACTCCATTCTATCTTATTTTGCTCGAGAACGAGCAAAAATTTTAAGTTTGGTGTGGAAAAGCTCAGCTTTTTGCTTTCCAAATCCACTAATGGCACCTAAGGCCGAAGAAACCTCTAGGAAAAGGAAAGGGAAGGCAGTTGCTTCCAACTCTGAGTCATGGGAGATAAAGAGATTCATCTCAAAAGCCCACTCATAGACCTCAAAAAGAGCATGAGGAAGTCCCTCATCAAGAAATCCCTGAGATGCCTCAAGGGATGCATTTCCCTCCACACAACTATTGGAAGCAACTCAACACCTCTTTAGGAGAATTGAGTTCTAACATGGAGTAACTAAGAGTGGAGCACCAAGATCACTCCATCATCCTCTATGAAATCAGAGAGAACCAAAAGGCCATGAGAGAGGAGCAACAAAGGCAAGGAAGAGACATAGAGGAGCTCAAGAACTCCATTAGTTCTTCAAGAGGAAGAAGAAGCCACCATCACTAAGGTGGACCCGTTCTTTAATCTCCTTGTTTATTTTCTTTTCTATTTTCGGTTTTTATGCTTTATATTTTGACTATGTTTGTGTCTTCATTACATGATCATTAGTGTTTAGTGTATATGTCTTAAAGCTATGAATGTTCCATGAATCTTTCACCTTTCTTAAATGAAAAATGTTTTCTGAAAAAGAAAAAGAAGTACATGAATTTCGAATTCTATCTTGAAAATAGTTTAATTATTTTGATGTGGTGGAAATACTTTTTGTTTTCTGAATGAATGCTTGAACAGTGCATATTTTTGATAGTGAAGTTTATGAATGTTAAAATTGTTGGCTCTTGAAAGAATAATGAAAAAAGAGAAATGTTATTGATAATCTGAAAAATCATAAAATCGATTCTTGAAGCAAGAAAAAGCAGGGAAAAACACAAAGCTTGCAAAAAAAAGAAAAAGAAAGAGCAAGCAGAAAAAGCCAATAGCTCTTTAAACCAAAAAACAAGAGCAAAAAGCCAATAACCCTTTAAACTAAAAGGCAAGGGTAAAAAGGATCCAAGGCTTTGAGCATTAATGGATAGGAGGGCCCAAAGGAATAAAATCCTGGCCTAAGCGGCTAAATCAAGCTTGGGAATGAGTGGTTAAAGTCATGATCCAAAGCAAAAGAGTGTGCTTAAAAACTCTGGGCACCTCTAACTGGGGACTCTAGCAAAGCTGAGTCACAATCTGAAAAGGTTCACCCAGTTATGTGTCCGTGGCATTTATGTATCTGGTGGTAATACTGGAAAACAAAATGCTTAGGGTCACGGCCAAGACTCATAAAGTAGCTGTGTTCAAGAATAAAAAAGAACTTAACTAGGAAAATCAATAACACTCTGAATTCTGAGTTCCTATGGATGCCAATCATTCTGAACTTCAAAGGATAAAGTGAGATGCCAAACTTGTTCAGAAGCAAAAAGCTACTAGTCCCACTCATCTAATTGGAACTAAGCTTCATTGATATTTGAAATTTATTGTATTTTCTCTTCTTTTTATTCTATTTTGTTTTTAGTTGCTTGGGGACAAGCAACAATTTAAGTTTGGTGTTGTGAAGAGCGGATAATTTATACGCCTTTTGGCATTATTTTTAGGTAGTGTTTAGTATGTTTTAGTTATATTTTATTATATTTTTATTAGTTTTTATGCAAAAATCACATTTATGGACTTTACTATGAGTTTGTGTGTTTTTCTATAATTTCAGGTATTTTCTGGCTGAAATTGAGGGACCTGAGCAAAAATCTGATTCAGAGGCTGAGAAAGGACTGCAGAGCTGTTGGATTCTGATCCTCCTGCACTCGAAGTGGATTTTCTGGAGCTACAGAAGCCCAATTGGCGCGTTCTCAATTGCGTTGAAAAGTAGACATCTTGGGCTTTCCAGCAATATATAATAGTGCATACTTTTCTCGAGATTTGATGGCCCAAACTGGCGTTCAACGCCAGCTAGAGACCCTTTTCTGGCGTAAAACGCCGGAACTGGCACCAGAACTGGAGTTAAACGCCCAAACTGGCATCCAAACTGGCGTTTAACTCTAGAAAAGGCCTATGCTCAATGCTCAGCCCAAGCACACACCAAGTGGGCCCCGGAAGTGGATTTCTGCACTCTCTACACTTAGTTACTCATTTTTTGTAATCCTTAGTAACTAGTTTAGTATAAAACTAGTCTTTCCTATTGTATTCAAACCTTTTTGGCACTTTTATGTTACATTTGGGAGGCTGGCCATTCGGCCATGCCTAGATCTTTTTCTCTTATGTATTTTCTACGGTGGAGTTTCTACACCTCATAGATTAAGATGCGGAGTTCTACTGTTCTTCATGAATTAATGCAAGTACTATTGTTTCTCTTTCAATTCACGCTTACCTCTTCTCCAATATATACTCTCGTACTTAATTCAGTTAAGTCAAAATGAAGGGGTGACCCGTGACAATCACCCACTATCTTCGTTACTCGATTAGCCAAGATCTGCGTGCTTGACAACCACAAGCGGTCTACATGATGTTCAACGTAGTCATTGGACGACAGCTAGAGTATAATCTCTTGGGTCTCTGATCCATGGATTTGACTTGCCTCTCCTGACAACAGAGCATTCGAATTCGTGAGATTAGAACCTTCGTGGTAGAGGCTAGAACCAATTGGCAGCATTCCTGAGATCCAGAAAGTCTAAACCTTGTCTGTGGTATTCCGAGTAGGATCTAGGACGGGATGACTGTGACGAGCTTCAAACTCACAAATGTTGGGCGCAATGAAAGTGTGCAAAAGGATAGAGAGATCCTATTCTGACACAAGTGAGAACCGACAGATGATTAGTCGTGCGGTAGCTGTGCCTGGTATTTTTCATCCGAGACGAGAAATTCGACAGTTGATTAGCCGTACAGAAACTATACCTGGACCATTTTCACTGAGAGGATGGATGGTAGCCATTGACAACAGTGATCCACCAACATACAGCTTGCCATGGAAGGGAGCACGCATGATTGGATGAAGACAATAGGAAAGCAAAGGTTCAGAAGCAACAACGCATCTCCAAACGCTTATCTGAAATTTCCACCAATGAATTACATAAGTATCTTATTTTATTTTACATTTTATTTATCTTTTAAAAATCATAAAAACTCATAACCAATTGAATCCGCCTGACTAAGATTTACAAGATGACCATAGCTTGCTTCAAGCCACCAATCTTTGTGGGATCAACCCTTACTCGTGTAAGGTTTTATTACTTGGACGACTGATGAACGGATAATTTATACGCTTTTTGGCATTGTTTTTAGTATGTTTTTAGTATATTTTATTTAGTTTTATTATATTTTTATTAGTTTTTAAATAAAAATCACATTTCTGGACTTTACTATGAGTTTGTGTATTTTTCTGTGATTTTAGGTATTTCCTGGCTGAAATTGAGGGACCTGAGCAAAAATCTGATTCAGAGGCTGAAAAAGGACTGTAGATGCTGTTGGATTCTGACCTCCCAGTATTCGAAGTGGATTTTCTGGAGCTACAGAAGCCCAATTTGCGCGCTCTCAATTGCGTTGGAAAGTAGACATCCTAGGCTTTCCACAATATATAATAGTCCATACTTTGCCCGAGATTTGATGGCCCAAACCGGCGTTCAAAGTCAGCATAGAAATTCTGGCGTCAAAACGCCAGAACTGCCATAAAAGCTGGAGTTAAATGCCCAAACTGGCACAAAAGCTGGCGTTTAACTCCAAGAAAAGTCTCTACACGTGAAAGCTTCAATACTCAGCCCAAGCACACACCAAGTGGGCCCGGAAGAAGATTTCTGCATTAATTACTTATTTTTGTAACCCTAGGCTACTAGTTTCTATAAATAGGACCTTTTACTATTGTATTTTCATCATCGGATCTTTTGATCATCTTTGGATCATACTTTTGATCTCTTGATCATGTTTGGGAGGCAGGCCATTCGATCATGCCTAGACCTTTTGTTCTTATGTATTTTCAACGGTAGAGTTTCTACACACCATAGATTAAGGTGTGGAGCTCTGCTATTCTTCATGAATTAATGCAAAGTACTACTGTTTTTCTATTCAATTCACGCCTACTTCTTCTCTAAGATATACACTCATTCTTCAACTTGATGAATGTGATGATCCGTGACATTCATCATCATTCTCACCTATGAACACGTGCCTGACAACCACCTCTGTTCTACTTGCAATATCCTGAATGTGTATCTCTTGGGTTTCTAATCTAAGATTAGAACCTTCGTGGTATAGGCTAGAATTATTGGTGGCCATTCCTGAGGTCTGGAAAGTCTAAACCTTGTCTGTGGTATTCTAAGTAGGATCTGGGAAGGGATGACTGTGACGAGCTTCAAACTCGCGAGTGTTGGGCGTGTGACAGACGCAAAAGGATCAATGGATCCTATTCCAACATGATCGAGAACCGACAGATGATTAGCCATGCGGTGACAGCGCATTTGGAATATTTTCACTAAGATGACAGGAAGTAGCCATTGACAATGGTAATGCCCAACATAAAGCTTGCCATGGAAAGGAGTATGAATGATTGGATGAAGGCAATAGGAAAGCAGAACTTTAGGAGGAACAAAGCATCTCCATACGCTTATCTGAAGCTCTCACCAATGAATTACATAAGTATCTCTATCCTATTTTATGTTTTATTCATATTTTAATTATCAATTCTCTATAACCATTTGAATCCACCTGACTGAGATTTTCAAGATGATCACAGCTTGCTTCAAGCCGACAATCTCCGTGGGATCGACCCTTACTCACGTAAGGTTTATTACTTGGACGACCCAGTGCACTTGCTGGTTAGTTGTGCGGAGTTGTGATAAAGAGTTGAGATTAAAATTGTGCGTACCAAGTTGTTGGCGCCATTGATGATCACAATTTCGTGCACCAATTTTTTGGCGCCATTTCCGGGGATTGTTCGAGTTTGGACAACTGACGGTTCATCTTGTTGCTTAGATCAGGTAATTTTACTTTATGCTTTAAACTTTTTACTTTTTATTTTCGAATTTTTTTTAAAATACAAAAATATTTCTATTCTGTTCTTCAGAGTTTTTAAGAATGAATTCTAGAGTTTCATGATGATTTGTTGAAGTTTGGCTGGCTGTGAAGCCATGTCTAATCTTTTGGACCGAGGTTTCAACTTATCATCACAAGATCTTGTTGATTTCTATCAATCTTGCTATTGAAAGTAATGATCTGCTAAAGCTTGGCTGGCCATTGGCCATGTCTAGTGTTTTGGACCGAAGCTTTCACTGAAAGCTTGGCTGGCTAGTAAGCCATGTCTAATTCCTGGACCGGAGTTTTAGACGAACATTGCAATGATTCCTGGAATTCTCATTAAAAATTTTGAATCCCTTTATTTTCCTTTCCATATAATTTTCGAAAAATCACAAAACAAATTTTATAAAATCATAAAAATAAAAAATATTTTATGTTTCTTGTTTGAGTCTAGGGTCTAATTTTAAGTTTGGTGTCAATTGCATGTCCTTATTCTTCTTGCATTTTCAAATATATGCATTATGTTCTTCATTGATCTTCAAGTTATTCTTGATGATTTTCTTGCTATGATCTTTAAATTCTCTTGTTTTGTGTCTTTTGTTGTTTCTCATATGCATTTTCAAATTGTTATAGTCCTTAGTATACAAACTTCTAAGTTTGGTGTCTTGCATGCATTGTTTATTTGATCTTAGTTGCATTCTTTTTATTATTGTTTCTCATCATTAAAAATTCAAAAATTTTTCAAAATTGTGTCTTTTCAAGTCAATAACACAGAGAATTGAAGATTCAGAACATTCAGCAGAGGAATCACACAGAAAAAGCTGGCCGTTCAAAACGCCCAGAGAAGAAGGAAAACTGGCGTTTAAACGCCAGCCAGGGTACTTAGCTGGGTGTTAAACGCCCAAAAAGGTAGCATTTTGGGCGTTAAACGCCAGAAAGGATGCCATTCTGGGCGTTTAACGCCAGGAGAATACTAGAGGGAAGATTCTGTTTTTAATTCAAATTTTTTTCAAAATCAAATCTTTTTCAAATCATATCTTTTCAATCATATTTTTTCAAAATCAATTTCTTTTCAATTTTTTTTATTTATTACTATTTTCGAAAATCCTTGCTACAATTAGTGATTTAATTCAAAATTTTCAAGTTGTTACTTGCCTATTAAGAAAGGATCAAAAGTTTTAATTCTAGAATCATATCTTTTAATTTCTTGTTAGTCAAGTAATCAACTTTAATTTTAAAAATTTTTCTTTTAAATTTGATTCTCAATCATATCTTTTCAGTCACATCTTTTTTAAAATTAAGTTTCAATCATATCTTTTTGATTTCCAATTTCAAAATCTTTTCCAAAAATTACTTAATTTCTTTCCCAATCTTAGTTTTCGAAAATCATTTACCAAATTTTCAAAATTTCTTTGAATTATTTCAAAATCTTTTACTTTAATTTTGAAAATTCTTCCCCTCTTCTCACATCCTTCTATTTAAGGACTAACACTCCTCCACTATCAACAATTCGAACTCTATCCCTCTTGATAAGTTCGAATTCTTCTCTTTCTACCTCCTCCTTCTATTCTTTTTTTCCTCTGACACCTAAAGGAATCTCTATACTGTGACATAGAGGATTCCATAGTTTCTTCTTCTCTCTTTCATATGAGTAGGAGTAAGGACAAAGACATTCTTGTTGAGGCTGATCCTGAACCTGAAAGGACCTTGAAGAGAAAGCTGAGAGAAGCTAAAGTACAACTCTCTGTAGAGGACCTAACAGAGCTTTTCAAACAAGAAGAAGCCATGGCAGCCAAAAACAACAACAATGCCAATAATGCAAGAAAGGTGCTTGGTGACTTTACTGCACCTACTCCTGACTTCTATGGGAGAAGCATCTCAATCCCTGCCATTGGAGCAAACAACTTTGAGCTTGAACCTCAATTAGTTTCTCCAATGCAACAGAATTGCAAGTTTCATGGACTTCCATTGGAAGATCCTCATCAGTTCTTAGCTGAATTCTTGCAAATATGTGACACTGTCAAGACCAATGGGGTTGATCTCGAGGTCTACAAGCTTAAGCTTTTTTCCTTTGTTGTAAAAGACAAAGCTAGAACATGGTTGGATTCACAACCTAAAGAAAGCCTGAACTCTTGGGAAAAGCTAGTCAATGCCTTCTTGGCAAAGTTTTTTCCACATCAAAAATTGAGCATCCTTAGAGTGGAAGTCCAAACCTTCAGACAGAAGGAAGGTGAATCCCTCTATGAAGCTTGGGAAAGATACAAGCAATTGATCAGAAGGTGTCCTTCTGACATGCTTTCAGAATGGAGCATAATAGGTATCTTCTATGATGGTCTGTCTGAACTGTCCAAGATGTCATTGGACAGCTCTGCTGAAGGATCTCTTCATCTGAAGAAGACGCCTGTAGAAGCTCATGAACTCATTGAAATGGTTGCAAATAACCAATTCATGTAGACCTCTGAAAGGAATCCTGTGAATAATGGGACAAGTCAGAAGAAAGGAGTTCTTGAGATTGATACTCTGAAAGCCATATTGGCTTAGAACAAAATATTGACTCAACAAGTCAATATGATTTCTCAAAGTCTGTCTGGAATGCAAGCAGCAACAGGCAGTACCAAAGAAGCTTCATCTGAAGAAGAAGCTTATGATCCTGAGAACCCAGCAATGGAAGAGGTGAATTACATGGGAGAACCCTATGGAAACACCTATAATCCTTCATGGAGAAATCATCCAAACCTCTCATGGAAGGATCAACAGAGGCCTCAACAAGGCTTCAACAACAATAATGGTGAAAAAATAGGTTTAGCAATAGCAAGCCCTTTCCATCATCTTCTCAGCAACAGACAGAGAATTCTAAGCAGAGCCACTCTGACTTAGCAACTGTAGTCTCTGATCTAATCAAAACCACTCAAAGTTTCATGACTGAAACAAGGTCCTCCATTAGAAATTTGGAGGCACAAGTGGGTCAGCTGAGTAAGAAGGTTACTGAACTCCCTCCTAGTACTCTTCTAAGCAATACAGAAGAGAATCCAAAAGGAGAGTGCAAGGCCATCAATATACCCCACACGGCCGAACCTAGAGAGGAGGAAGAGGTAGTGATCCCCTTTGAGGAAGACCTCAATGGACGTCCACTGGCCTCCAAGGAGTTCCCTAATGAGGAACCATGGGAATCTGAGGCTCATACAGAGACCATAGAGATTCCATTGAATTTACTTTTGCCATTCATGAGCTCTGATGAGTATTCTTCCTCTGAAGAGGATAAAGATGTTACTGAAGAACAAGTTGCTAAGTACCTTGGAGCAATCATGAAGTTAAATGCCAAGTTATTTGGTAATGAGACTTGGGAGGATGAACCCCCCTTGCTCACCAAAGAACTGGATAACTTGACTAGGCAGAAATTACCTCTAAAGAGATAAGATCCTGGAAAGTTCTCAATACCTTGTACCATAGGCACCATAACCTTTGAGAAGGTTCTGTGTGACCTAGGATCAACCATAAACCTCATGCCTCTCTCTGTAATGGAGAAGCTAGGGATCATTGAGGTACAAGCTGCAAGAATCTCACTAGAGATGGCAGACAATTCAAGAAAACAGGCTTATGGACTTGTAGAGGATGTCTTGGTAAAGGTTGAAGACCACTACATTCCTGCTGATTTCATAATCCTAGACACTGGAAAGTGTATGGATGAATCCATCATCCTTGGCAGACCCTTCCTAGCCACAGCAAAAGCTGTGATTGATGTTGACAGAGGAGAATTGGTCCTTCAAGTGAATGAGGACTCCCTTGTGTTTAAAGCTCAAGGATCTCCCTCTGTAACCATGGAGAGGAAGCATGAAAAGCTTCTCTCAATGCAGAGTCAAACAAAATTCCCACATTCAAACTCTAAGTTTGGTGTTGGGAGGCCACAACCAAACACTAAGTTTGGTGTTAAGAGGCCATCATCATTCTCTGAGTATCTGTGAGGCTCCATGAGAGCCCACTGTCAAGCTACTGACATTAAAGAAGCACTTGTTGGGAGGCAACCCAATACTTATCTATGTTATATTTCTATTGTTATTTTATGTTTCTGTAGGTTGATGATCATAGGAAGTCACAAAAATAATTGAAAAAGCAAAAACAAACTGAAAAACAGAATGAAAAATAGCACACCCTGGAGGAGAAGGCTACTGGCGTTTAAACGCCAGTAAGGGCAGCAGAATGGGAGTTAAACGCCCAGTCTGGCACCATTCTGGGCATTTAACGCCAGAAATGGGCACCAGACTGGCGTTTAATGCCAGAAAAGGGCTAGAAGCTGGCGTTAAACGCCAGAAATGGGTAGCAACCTGGCGTTTAACGCCAGGATTGGCAGCAGAGGGCGTTTTACATGCCTAATTGGTGCAGGGATGAGAATTCCTTAACACCTCAGGATCTATGGACCCCACAGGATCCCCACCAACCTCAACTCACTCTCTCTCTTCTTCACACCTTTTCATAATACTCTTCCCCAAATACCCTTCACCAATCAACTCAATACCTCTTCCCCAAAAACCCCTCACCTATCAAATCCTACCCTCTTCTCCATAAACCCTTCACCAATCCACATCCACTCATCATAAACACCACCTACCTCACCATTCAAATTCAAAACACTTTCCCTCCTAAACCACCCATACATGGCCGAACCCAAACCCTCCCTCCACTCCTATATAAACCCATCTTCACTCCTTCATTTTCACACATCTTCAACACTACTTCATCCCCTTGGCCGAAACACTACCCCCTCCATCTTCTCTTCTTCCTCTACTCTCTTCTTTCTTCTTTTGCTCAAGGACGAGCAAACCTTCTAAGTTTGGTATGGTAAAAGTGTTGCTTTTTGATTTTCCATAACCATTTATGGCACCTAAGGCCGGAGAAACCTCTAGAAAGAGAAAAGGGAAGGCAAAAGCTTCCACCTCCGAGTCATGGGAGATGGAGAGATTCATCTCAAGGGTGTATCAAGAGCACTTCTATGAAGTTGTGGCCAAGAAAAAGGTGATCCCCGAGGTCCCTTTCAAGCTCAAAAAGGGTGAATATCCGGAGATCCAACATGAGATTCGAAGAAGAGGTTAGAAAGTTCTCACCAGCCCCATTCAACAAGTTGGAATCTTAATGGTTCAAGAGTTCTATGCCAATGCATGGATCACAAAGAACCATGATCAATGTGTGAACCCGGACCCTAAGAATTGGCTTACAATGGTTCGGGGGAAATACTTAGATTTCAGTCCGAAAAATGTAAGGTTGGCATTCAACTTGCCAATGATGCAAGGAGATGCACACCCCTACACTAGAAGGGTCAACTTTGATCAAAAGTTGGACCAAGTCCTCAAAGACATTTGTGAAGAGGGCGCTCAATGGAAGAGAGATTCAAGAGGGAAGCTGGTTCAACTAAGAAGACATGACCTCAAACCCGTGGCTAGGGGATGGTTGGAGTTCATCTAACGCTCAATCATTCCCACTAGCAACCGGTCTGAAGTTACTATAGACCGGGCCATCATGATCCATAGCATCATGATTGAAGAGGAAGTAGAAGTTCATGAGGTTATATCCCTAGAACTCTACAAGGTGGTGGACAAGTCCTCTACTTTGTCAAGGTTAGCCTTCCCTCATCTTATTTGTCACCTTTGCAATTCAGCTGGAATTAACATAGAGGAAGACATCCTCATTGATGAGGACACGCCCATCACTAAAAAAAGGATGGAGCAAACAAGAGATCCTACTCATGGACAAGAGAATGAGGAAATTCCTCATCATGAAATCCCTGAGATACCTCAAGGGATGCATTTTCCTCCACAAAACTATTGGGAGCAAATCAACACCTCCCTAGGAGAATTAAGCTCCAATATGGGACAACTAAGGGTGGAGCACCAAGAGCATTCCATCCTCCTCCATGAAATTAGAGAAGACCAAAGAGTTATGAGAGAGGAGCAACAAAGGCAAGGAAGAGATATTGAGGAGCTCAAACACTCCATAAGATCTTCAAGAGGAAGAACAAGCCACCATTACTAAGGTGGACCCGTTCTTTAATTTTCTTGTTCTTTATTTTCTGTTTTTCGAACTTTTATGCTTTATGTTTATTTATGTTTGTGTCTTATTACATGATCACTAGTGTCTTAGTGTCTATGCCTTAAAACTATGAAAATGAATCCATCGCCTTTCTTAAATGAAAAATGTTTTTAATTGAAAAATAAAAAGAAGTGCATGAATTTCAAATTTTAAAAAAGTTTAATTATTTTGATGTGGTGGCAATACTTTTATTTTCTGAATGAATGCTTGAACAATGCATATTTTTGATATTGTTGATTCATGAATGTTAAAACTGTTGGCTCTTGAAAGAATGATGGAAAAGGAGAAATGTTATTTGATAATATGAAAAATCATAAAATTGATTCTTGAAGCAAGAAAAAGCAGTGAAAAGCTTGCAAAAAAAATAAAATAAAATAATTTGGCGAAAAAAAAAAGAAAAAGCAAGCAGAAAAAGCCAATAGCCCTTTAAACCAAAAGGCAAGGGTAAAATAAAGGATCCAAGGATTTGAGCATCAGTGGATAGGAGGGCCTACAGGAATAAAATCCTGGCCTAAGCGGCTAAACCAAGCTGTCCCTAACCATGTGCTTGTGGCGTGAAGGTGTCAAGTGAAAACTTGAGACTGAGCGGTTAAAGTCGTGGTCCAAAAGCAAAAAGAGTGTGCTTAAGAGCTCTGGACACCTCTAATTGGGGACTCTAGCAAAGCTGAGTCACAATCTGAAAAGGTTCACCCAGTTATGTGTCTGTGACCTTTATGTATCCGGTGGTAATACTGGAAAACAAAGTGCTTAGGGTCACGGCCAAGACTCATAAAGTAGCTGTGTTCAAGAATCAACATACTGTACTAGGAGAATTAATAACACTATTTGAATTTTGAGTTCCTATAGATGCCAATCATTCTGAACTTCGAAGGATAAAGTGAGATGCTAAAACTATTCAGAAGCAAAAAGCTAAAAGCCCCGCTCATCTAATTAAGACTGATCTTCATAGATGTTTTTGGAATTCATTGTATATTCTATTCTTTTTATCCTATCTGATTTTCAGTTGCTTGGTTACAAGCAACAATTTAAGTTTGGTGTTGTGATGAGCAGATAATTTATACGCTTTTTGGCATTATTTTTAGTATATTTTTAGTATATTTTAATTAGTTTTATTATATTTTTATTATTTTTTAAATAAAAAACACATTTCTAGACTTTACTATGAGTTTGTGTATTTTTCTGTGATTTCAGGTATTTTCTAACTGAAATTGAGGGACCTGAGCAAAAATCTGATTCAGAGGCTGAAAAAAGACTGTAGATGCTGTTGGATTCTGACCTCCCTGTATTCGAAATAGATTTTCTGGAGCTACAGAAGCCCAATCAGCGCGCTCTCAATTGCTTTGGAAAGTAGACATCCTGGGCTTTCCAGCAATATATAATAGTCCATACTTTGCCCGAGATTTGATGGCTCAAACTGGCGTTCAAAGTCAGCATAGAAATTCTAGCCCAAACGCCCAAACTGGCATAAAAGCTGGAGTTAAACGCCCAAACTGGCACAAAAGCTGGCGTTTAACTCCAAGAAAAGTCTTTACACGTGAAAGCTTCAATACTCAGCCCAAGCACGCACCAAGTGGGCCCCGAAGAAGATTTCTGTATTAATTACTTATTTCTGTAACCCTAGGCTACTAGTTTCTATAAATAGGACATTTTACTATTGTATTTTCATCATCGGATCTTTTAATCATCTTTGGATCATACTTTTGATCTCTTGATCACGTTTGGGAGTCTGGCCATTCGGCCATGCCTAGACCTTTTGTTCTTATGTATTTTCAATGGTAGAGTTTCTACACACCATAGATTAAGGTGTGGAGCTCTGCTGTTCTTCATGAATTAATGAAAAGTACTACTATTTTTCTATTCAATTCACGCCTACTTCTTCTCTAAGATATACACTCGTTCTTCAACTTGATGAATGTGATGATCCGTGACACTCATCATCATTTTCACCTATGAACACGTGCCTGACAATCACCTATGTTCTACTTGCAATAGCTTGAATGTGTATCTCTTGGGTTTCTAATCTAAGATTAGAACCTTCGTGGTATAGGCTAGAATTATTGGCGGCCATTCCTGAGGTCCAGAAAGTCTAAACCTTGCCTGTGGTATTCCGAGTAGGATCTGGGAAGGGATGACTGTGACGAGCTTCAAACTCGCGAGTGTTGGGCGTGTGACAGACGCAAAAGGATCAATGGATCCTATTCCAACATGATCGAGAACCGACAGATGATTAGCCTGCGGTGACAGCGCATTTGGAACATTTTTACTGAGAGGACGGGAAGTAGCCATTGACAATAGTGATGCCCACATAAAGCTTGCCATGGAAAGGAGTATGAATGATTGGATGAAGGCAATAGGAAAGCAGAAGTTTAGGAGGAACAAAGCATCTCCATACGCTTATCTGAAATTCTCACCAATGAATTACATAAGTATCTCTATCCTATTTTATGTTTTATTCATATTTTAATTATCAATTCTCTATAACCATTTGAATCCGCCTGACTGAGATTTACAAGATGACCATAGCTTGCTTCAAGCCGACAGTCTCTGTGGGATCAACCCTTACTCACGTAAGGTTTATTACTTGGACGACCCAGTGCACTTGCTGGTTAGTTGTGCGGAGTTGTGATAAAGAGTTGAGATTACAATTGTGCGTACCAAGTTGTTGGCGCCATTGATGATCACAATTTCGTGCACCAACGGCCTAGTGCACTTGCTGGTTAGTTGTACCAGAGTTGTGAAAAGTGTGATCACAATTCCGTGCACCACTAGCCAAGGGTTTTGTATGTCCCTTGCTCCCCTTCATCAATTTCCCAGCGTGTTTCATTATGAAACAAGGGAAGAAGAGCTGAAGCTCTTATTAATTGTAGGCTTGGGTTGGGCCTTGAGCCTATTTTGGACCCAATTCTGCTCGTTCGGCTCAATCCTGGGCTAAATTCTTTAAATTTGGTGTCAAAATTCTTATTTTAATTAGCTCTATCTCATTAAATTATAATTAAATTTTCCTAATTTTTTTATTAATAATTAATTTATTAGCTAATTATTTACTAATTGTGCAGGTTTTACATCCTTACCCCCTAACAGAAATTTTCGTCCTCGAAAATTCTCTCTCAAATCTTCATATACGCTCCCTCATATTTAACCGACCTCTTACCATTTATTTTGCCATCAAAATCAAATTAAATCTTAAATTCTTCCCGCCATCTCGAACACTAAACAATTTCTCAATCTCGTCGTCTGAGTTAATCCATTATAACCTAAACCACACATTCACACTTTCCATTCCTCGATCCTATGCCAATCCTCAAATTATTCTCATATCCCATGGCTTCTTCCTCACGTTCCTATAGTTCTAGAGTCACCAAAATCACGGCGCTTTCACAACATCACTCTGATTATAAACCACTAAGAACTTAATCATTCACTCGCTTCCACCAAACTTCTTTTTGTATCCTTTTACCTTTCTGACTAACGCCATTGCTTTTACTCTAGCTGCACAAGTTCTGAGTCCTTGGTTTTCTCTACTATGAGGTTCATTACCGTCTCTGTCACCATTTCTAGTTTATTCGCTCCATTTCTTCAGCAGAAGCTTGCACAGTAGCAGCTAGAGAATCAACCGTATTATCTCACTCGCGTTCACGAGACGCCATTTGAGTCTTGTCCACACCAAACAATTGATATTAAGGTGATTAGTCTTAGTATCTAAAGTCTAGTGCTTCGAATCTCTAAAAGTAATGCTCATGAACATTTATGCTATATATGTCAAGCAGATAACCTAAATAGCATGTACACACAAACAGAGTATACTCAAAAACATAGTCAATCCATCTCTCAAACTCTACAGGAACGAACTGCTCTAATACCATAATGTAACACCCTACCACCCAGAGTCTTATGCTTAAGTCATAAAACTGAGGTGTCAAGGTATTACGACCTCTAAAAGTAAAGTTCATATATATAATATAGTTGAAATGGAGGTTTATCTAGGAGCCTTGAAGAAAAGTTATTGGACGAAATACAACCAGCACACCATAATACTCACGATCGGAAAAAGTAGAAAGGTAGATAAGATTGAACGGGAAAGATAATATATATATAAGATCAAACTTCCAAAAATGCAATTAACAAGCTCTAGGCTCTGCCTGTGAAGCAAAGACCGACCAGAGTATACATATACATATATATACAAGATAAAACCCAAAAGGCCCAAAAGACAGTTTACAGAACCTGTTTCTCCAAATCAGCTTCTAAGAGTAATAAAGCATATTATACATATACAATGGAGATATAAGAGTATCTATATATACATCAGAACCAAAATAAAATCCCAAACACAAAGATCTTAGCTTTTAGAAGCTCCTGGTATGCCTCAGCGAGGTGTCTCATGTCCTGCATCTGAAAACCATAAAATATGTATGGAATGAGAACCGAAGGTTCTCAGCATGGTAACGGTGCCCACATAACTAACATATAGGGTCGGGAAAGCCGAAGACAATCTTAGAACTTTGACACTTAGATTTAAACTTAAAACTAACATTGAAAACCATAAACAGGGTGAGGTATCTAAGGATTCTAGATTCTATCTCAATTTCTAACTTAACCCCTAAGTTCATCGCCTTTCCTCCAATCCTCCAAATCACCAGTGCACAGACAAACTATGCATACAAAGAAAACACAAGTAGTTTATAGTTACAGCAAATAGAACATATAGTAGTTAAGCATGAATATCAATTATGCAAACCCAAGAATGCAAAACCAAACAAGTCACTCAAATGCATATGATGCATGCCTTCCCTACTTGCCGTGAGCTCACGTGGTAGTTACTTTGCCAGAACACGGCACATCCAGTAGATAACCCGGATATCGTCCTCTTGAAAACAGGTGGGTGGTATACCTCCATGAACTCCACCTGGGGGGTGGTACACCACCACAAACCCCACCATTGCGAGCAGTACACCACTACAAACCGTGCAAGATCTTCAATTGGAAAACAACACACACGTGAGGGGAAAACCACCACGAACCACACAAAACATTCTCTTTTAAAAAAATATGGGCGGTAAACCACTACAAACTCCACATACATCTCGACACAGGGCAAGCGGTAAACCAACACGAACCTTGCCAGGTCAAAACTCAAGAAAAGTCAATTTCATTTTCAAATTCATTATAAATCATTCACACCTCCATTCCCAATCATATCTCATTAATCACAAATCTTAACATCAATACCATCTTCTCCATACTATATTCATTATTTTCCAACAAAATCATTAGTCGTTATAACTCCCCCCAAACCTCTACCCTTTACTCTATTGGCTCTAAATTCATGACGGTAAATACCCCTATTCATACTTCACTACTCAAAAATTCACCTATCAGGCTTTATACAAGTGTTAAAAAGGTTTTAAAAGCTAGAGGAATGCATTTAGATATAAAAATCAATGTTTTAAAAAAACAAGGGCTCGCATACGCGACCCCTTGCCCGCGTACGCAAGAAGTGCAACCCGTAACGAATACTCGCATCGCGCGTCATACTTCGCGTACACGCCCCTGGAAAATTCGACCTCTTGCGTACTCGTACACCTGCTCACATACGCGAGACACCAAACCCAAAGAGGATGGCCACGTCGCGTGTGAGGATCGCGTACGCGAGTTATGCAGGGTGGCCAAAATGTTCAAATATTGCAGAATTTCAATTTTACACACCGAACTTTCAATGTGCATAATTTTTTCGTTTTAAAATATTTTTCATCCGTTCTTTGAACAATGTAAACCTCTCAGACGAAATTTTCATTCTAGATAAGTTTGAAAAAAATCGGAGGTTTGGAGACCGAGTTATGCTCTGTCAAAGTTGGTCAATAATCAAAGATGTCATTAAATTTACAAACCTCAACTTTCAAAACATTTAAATTCCAACCCCTATTAAAACTTACCAAATGTGCCTCCAACCAAGTTCAACCCTTCATCAATACCTTTCATCTTCTTCGTACATACCATTTCAACACAATAATCCATATCCAAAGCAACATTACACAAAATCATCAACAACATGCATATACACTCATCAATCTCCATAAAATTTACATTATTTCGCTAACAAGAACCTTAATTTGCCAAACCTCATAAATACCAACCAATCCTAAATCATCAACATCCACATTTCAATAAACATCATCATTATCATTCATCAATCTGATATACCAAGTTAAACATATCATTCATAATAGCATGAATCACAACCTTAAAATCACTAACTAACATACATATTAATCAATCTCAACTATCAATAACGTCAACAATTCAATTCCTATCTTACGGTCAACTAACCTAAGTTTTTACGACACATTATATTTCAGTTACGAGAAACCGAAACCATACCTTAGCCAATTCTTCTTAAAACCTAGAACGTCACAATTATCACTATTCCTCAATAGTCCAAGGCTCCAAGACCTCACCAAACAGATTTTCCAGCCTCTAAAGCCAATTTTGAGTCTCTAATACCACCAATTTATTTCAAAGAATACACAATTCAATCTAATTTCACAAAACAACACTAAAATTAACATAGGATTCACTAATTAGATAACTTGACAAGGATTAAATATTTCTCACCTTACCAACGAATGTTTGGAACAAGACCCGACAAGTCCACAAGGTTAATTTGATCTTAAGACACCAAAATCACATAATTCTTCAAAATAAATTCTCAAATTTTCAAAACTGAGATGAGAAGATCTGGCTGATAAAACACAAGTTTCTTACCAAATTGTTTAGTGGGTCTTGAAGAGGATTCCGAGACGAACGCATGGCCACTAACGACTCGTCAATCGAAGCTCCGGATCAAAAGTTATGTGAGATTGAAATCTAGCCAAGGGTTTTGCATGTCCCTTGCTCCCTTTCATCAATTTCCCATCGTGTTTCATTATGAAACAAGGGAAGAAGAGCTGAAGCTCTTATTAATTGTGGGCTTGGGTTGGGCCTTGGGCCCGTTTTGGATCCGGTTCGGCCCATTAGGCCCAATCTTGGGCTAAATTCTTTAAAGTTGGTGTCAAAATTTTTGTTTTAATTAGCTCTATCTCATTAAACTATAAAATTAAATTTTCCTAATTTCTTTTATTAAGAATTAATTTATTAGCTAATTATTTACTAATTTTACGGGTATTACACATACGCATGCATAACCGTGCGTATGCATGATTGCACGAACTTCCAAACGTGCGTACGCACGCATCTCTGTGCGTACGCACATCCCTGAAAAGCTCCAAACTCTATTTTTTCACTATTAATGCATGCTTTTTCCTCACTTCTTCAATCCATATTTGCCTTGTAAGCCTAAAATCACTCAACAAACACATCAAGGCATCGAATGGGATTAAAGTGAATAAAATTTAGCAAATAAGGGCCTAGAAAGCATGCTTTCACTCTTAGGCATAATGTAGGAAGAATTCACAAAACCATGCTATTTTAGTGAAAAAACGCAGGAAAAGTCATTAAAGCAAATAAATACCATGACATACGGATTTATCACATCCTCACACTTAAATAATAGCATGTCCTCATGCTATACATCAAGAAGGATACAAGAAAGGGGTACCAATGTTTATAAAATGCAAGTAAACTACCTATATGAAATCTATCTAAATGCATGTAACTACTTGGTTAAAATAAAGCAATTTTTAAGGATATATATAAACATAAGGGCTAAAGCAAGCACAACCAAGTCAAATCCATAATTGAATTGAGTCCTAGAAAAGAATTTATAAACTTGAAAGATAAGAAAAAGTTATAGGTGGAAACATAGAATTGAGCAATCGAACCCCTTACTGGATGTGTATACGCTCTAATCGCTCAAGTGTATAGGGTTGATTTACCCAATTCTCCTCTAATCATGCTTTCTAAAGTTTGTTTTTCATCTAAAAATCAACAATTATTCAATGCATGCATGGTGCACGAAATTGTGATCCTTAACAACGGCGCCAAAAACTTGGTGCTCGGAACGTAATTCACACACTTTGTCACAACTCCGCACAACTAACCAGCAAGTGCACTGGGTCGTCCAAGTAATAAACCTTACGTGAGTAAGGGTTGATCCCACGGAGATTGTTGGTATGAAGCAGGCTATGGTCATCTTGTAAATCTCAGTCAGGCGGATTCAAATGGTTATGGATATTTCATAATTAAAATCTAATTAAAATATAGAATAAGATAGAGATACTTATGCAATTCATTGGTGAGAATTTCAGATAAGCGTATGGAGATGCTTTGTTCCTTCTGAACATCTGCTTTCCTACTGCCTTCATTCAATCCTTCATACTCCTTTCCATGGCAAGCTGTATGCTGGGCATCACCGTTGACAATGGCTACTTCCCGTCCTCTCAGTGAAAATGGTCCAAATGCGCTGTCACCGCACGGCTAATCATCTGTCGGTTCTCGATCATGTTGGAATAGGATACATTGATCCTTTTGCGTCTGTCACACGCCCAACACTCGCGAGTTTGAAGCTCGTCACAGTCATCCCTTCCCAGATTCTACTCGGAATACCACAGACAAGGTTTAGACTTTCCAGATCTCAAGAATGCTGCCAATAATTCTATCTTATACCATGAAGACTCTGATCTTTCGGAATGGAGGCTAAGAGTTAAACACTCAATCCAAGGTAGAACAGAAGTGGTTGTCAGGCACGCGTTCATAGGTTGACAATAGTGATGAGTGTCACGGATCATCATATTCATCATATTGAAGTGCAAGCGAATATCTTAGAATAGGAATAAGCTTGAATTGAATAAGAAAATAATAGTACTTTGCATTAATTCATGAGGAGCAGCAGAGCTCTACACCTTAATTTATGGGGTGTAGAAACACTACTGTTGAAAAATACATAAGTGATGAAGGTCCAGGCATGGCCGAATGGCTAGCCCCCTAAACGTGATCTCTCCACCTCAAACTATGCAAAGGATGATCCTAAGATATGAATACAATAGTAAAAAGTCCTATTTATACTAAACCAGTTACTAGGGTTTACAGAGATAAGTAAATGATGCAGAAATCCTCTTCCGGGCCCACTTGGTGTTTGCCTCGGCTGAGCATTGAGCTTTCATGTGTAGAGACTCTTTTTGGAGTTAAACGCCAATTTGTAGCCTGTTTCTGGCGTTTAACTCTAGAATAGGGCAGGGAGTTGGCGTTTGATTGCCAGTTTGTGTTGTCAAAACTCGTGTAAAGTATGTACTATTATATATTTCTGGAAAGCTCTGGATGTCTAATTTCCAATGCAACACACAAACTCATAGTAAAGTCCAGAAATGTGATTTTTATTTAAAAACTAATAAAAATATACTAAAAACTAACTAAATCATACTAAGAACATACTAAAAACAATGTCAAAAAGCGTATAAATTATCCGCTCATCACAACACCAAACTTAAATTGTTGCTTGTCCCCAAGCAACTGAAAATCAATTAGGATAAAAAGAAGAGAATATACTATAAATTCCAAACCATCAATGAAACTTAGCTCCAATCAGATGAGCGGGACTAGTAGCTTTTTGCCTCTGAATAGTTTTGGTATCTCACTTCATCCTTTGAAGTTTAGAATGATTGGCATCTATAGGTACTTAGAATTTAGATAGTATTATTGATTCTCCTAGTTCAGTATGTTGATTCTTAAACACAGCTACTTTATGAGTCTTGGCCGTGGCCCTAAGCACTCTGTTTTCCAGTATTACCACCAGATACATACATGCTACAGACACATAACTGGGTGAACCTTTTTAGATTGTGACTCAGCTTTGCTAGAGTCCCCAATTAGAGGTGTCCAGGGTTCTTAAGCACACTTTTTTTGCTTTGGATCTCGACTTTAATCGCTCAGTCTCAAGCTTTTCACTTGACACCTTCACGCCACAAGCATATGGTTAGGAACAGCTTGGTTTTGCCGCTTAGGCCACGATTTTATTCCTTTAGGCCCTCCTATCCACTAATGCTCAAAGCCTTGGATCCTTTTTACCCTTGCCTTTTGGTTTAAAGGGCTTTTGGATTTTTCTGCTTGCTTTTTCTTTTTTTTCTTTCTCTCTTTTTTTTTGCCATTTTTTTGCAAGCTTTTGTATTCACTACTTTTTCTTGCTTCAAGAATCAATTTTATGATTTTTCAGATTATCAATAACATTTCTCCTTTTTCCTTATTCTTTCAAGAGCCAACATATTTAACATTCATAAACGACAAATTCAAAAATATGCACTGTTCATGCATTCATTCAAAAAAACAAAAAGTATTGCCACCATATCAAAATAATTAAGCTAATTTCAAAGATGAATTCAAAATCCATGTACTTCTTGTTCTTTTATTTTTAGAACATTTTTCATTTAAGAAAGGTGATGGATTCATAGGACATTCATAGCTTTAAGGCATAGACACTAGACGCTAATGATCATGTAATAAGACACAAACATAAATATAAAGCATCGAGAATAGAAAAATAAATAGACAAGGAGATTAAGGAATGGGTCCACCTTAGTGGGGGTGGCGCCTGCTTCCTCTTGAAGAACCAATGGTGTTCTTGAGCTCCTCTATGTCTCTTCCTTGCCTTTGTTGCTCCTCCCTCATAGCTCTTTGATCTTCTCTAATTTCATGGAGAATGATGGAGTGCTCTTGGTGCTCCATCCTTAGTTGTCCCATGTTGGAACTTAATTCTCCTAGGGAGGTGTTAATTTGCTCCCAAGAGTTTTGTGGAGGAAAGTGCATCCCTTGAGGCATCTTAGGGATTTCATGATGAGAAATTTCCTCATGCTCTTGTTGAGGTCCATGAGTGGGCTCTCTTGTTTGATCTATCCTTTTCTTAGTGATGGGCTTATCTTCATCAATGAAGATATCTCCCTCTATGTCAATTCCAGCCAAATTGCAGAGGTGGCAAATGAGGTGAGGAAAGGCTAACCTTGCCAAAATGGATGACTTGTCAGCCACCTTGTAGAGTTCTTGAGGTACAATCTCATGAACTTCCACTTCCTCCGCAATCATGATACTATGGATCATGATGGCCCGGTCTATAGTAATTTCAGACCGGTTGCTAGTGGGAATGATTGAACGTTGGATGAACTCCAACCATCCTCTAGCTACAGGCTTAAGGTCCGGTCTTCTCAATTGAACCGGCTTGCCTCTTGAGTCAACTTTCCATTGAGCTCCTTCCACACATATGTCCATGAAGACTTGGTCCAACTTTTGATCAAAGTTGACCCCTCTAGTGTAGGGGCGTGCGTTTTCTTGCATCATTGGCAAGTTGAATGCCAACCTTACATTTTCCAGACTGAAATCTAAGTATTTTCCCCGAACTATTGTAAGCCAATTCTTTGGGTTTGGGTTCATACTTTGATCATGGTTCCTAGTGATCCATGCATTTGCATAGAACTCTTGAACCATTAAGATTCTGACTTGTTGAATAGGATTACAGAGAACTTTCCATCCTCTTCATCTAATCTCTTGTCGGATCTCCGGATACTCTCTCTTTTTGAGCTTAAAAGGGACCTCAGGGATCACCTTTTTTCTTGGCCACAATTTCATAGAAGTTGTCTTGATGGGCCTTTGAGATGAATCTCTCCATCTCCCATGACTCAGAGGTGGAAGCAATTGCCTTCCCTTTCCTCTTTCTTGAGGTTTCTCTGGCCTTAGGTGCCATTGATGGTTATTGAAAAACAAAAAGCAATGCTTTTACCACACCAAGCTTAAAAGGTTTGCTCGCCCTCGAGCAAAAGAAGAAAGAAAGTAGTAGAAGAAGAAGAAAATGGAGGAGATGGAGTGAGAGAGTGTATTCGGCCAAGGGGGAGAAGTAGTGTTTGTGATGTGTGAAAATGGAGTAGTGTTAAGGGGTTTATATAGGGGGAGGGTGAGGTTTCGTGTATTAGGGTTGGGTTTGGGAGGTAAATGGATTTGAATTTGGAGGCAGGTGGGGTTTTTGGGGAAGAGTTGATGGATGTGAGTGGTGAAGGGTATTTAGGGAAGAGGTAAGGAGGTGATTGGTGAAGGGTATTTGGGGAAGAGTGTTATGAAAAGGTGTGAAGAGGAGAGAAAAAGAGGTGGGGTAGGTGGGGATCCTGTGGGGTCCACAGATCCAGAGGGGTCAAGGACTTAGCATTCCTGCTTCATTTAGGCATGCATAATGCCCTTAGAGTGCATGTCTGGCGTTAAACGCCAGCTTGCTGCTTGTTTCTGTCATTTAACGCCAGCTTTTCTCCCATTCTTGGCGTTAAACTCCAATTCCATGCTCTGTTCTGGCGTTAAACGCCAGTCTGGTGCTTGTTTCTGGCGTTTAACGCCAACTTGATGCTTCTTACTGGCGTTTAAACGGCAGTAAGCTCTTCCTCTAGGGTGAGCTATTTTTAATGCTCTTTTTCATTCTGTTTTTGATTTTTCAGCTATTTTTGTGGCTTCACATGATCATCAACCTAAAGAAAACATAAAATAGCAATGGAAAATAAATAGATATAATTAAATAACATTGGGTTGCCTCCCAACAAGTGCTTCTTTAATGTCAATAGCTTGACAGCGAGCTCTCATGGAGTCTCACAGAAATTCAGAGCAATGTTGGAGCCTCTCAACACCAAACTTAGAGTTTGAATGTGGGTTTTTGTTTGACTCTGTTCTGAGAGAAGCTTCTCATGCTTCCTCTCCATGGTTACAGAAGGAGAACCTTGAGTCTTAAATACAAGGTAGTCCTCATTCAACTGAAGGACCAACTCTCCTCTGTCAACATCAATCACAGCCTTTGCTGTGGCTAGGAAGGGTCTTCCAAGGATGATGGATTCATCCTTATCCTTTTTAGTGTCTACAATTATGAAATCAGCAGGGATGTAAAGGCCTTTGACCTTTACTAACACATCCTCTACCTGTCCATAAGCCTGTTTCATTGATTTGTCTGCCATCTCTAGTGAGATTCTTGCAGCTTGTACCTCAAAGATTCCCAGTTTCTCCATTACAGAGAGTGGCATGAGGTTTATCCCTGACCCAAGGTCACACAGAGCCTTTTCAAAGGTCATGGTGCCTATGGTACAAGGTATGAAGAATTTTCCAGTATCCGGTTTTTTCTGAGGTAATGTCAGCCTCATTAATGCATTCAGTTCATTGGTGAACAAGGGGGGTTCATCCTCCCAAGTCTCAATACCAAATAACTTAGCATTCAGCTTCATGATTGCTCCTAGATACTTAGCAACTTGCTCTTCAGTGGTGTCTTCATCCTCTTCAGAGGAAGAATATTTATCAGAGCTCATGAATGGCAGAAGGAAGTTCAAAGGAATCTCTATGGTCTCTGTATGAGCCTCAGATTCCTTTGGTTCTTCAAAGGGAAACTCCTTTCTGTCCAGAGGACGTCTCATGAGGCTTTTCTCACTGGGACTCACGTCTTCTTCACTCTCTCTAGGTTCGGCCATGTTGGTCATGGTTATGGCCTTGCACTCTCTCTTGGGATTTTCTTCTGTATTACTTGGGAGAGTACTGGGAGGAGTTTCTGTAATCTTCTTACTTAGCTGACCCACCTGTGCCTCCAAATTTCTAAGGGAGGACGTTGTTTCATTCATGAAACTTAGTGTGGTCTTGGATAGATCAGAGACTATAGCTGCCAGGCCAGAATGGCTCTGTTCAGAATTCTCTGTCTGTTGCTAAAAAGATGATGGAAAAGGCTTGCTATTGCTAAACCTATTTTTTCCACCATTATTGTTGAAGCCTTGTTGAGATTTCTGTTGATCATTCCACGAGAGATTTGGAAGATTTCTCCATGAAGGGTTATAGGTGTTTCCATAGGGTTTTCCCATGTAATTCACCTCTGCCATTGCAGGGTTCTCAGGATCATAAGCTTCTTCTTCAGAAGATGCTTCTTTAGTACTGTTGGATGCAGCTTGCAATCCATTCAGACTCTGAGAAATCATATTGACTTGCTGAGTCAATATTTTATTCTGAGCCAATATGGCATTCAGAGTTTCAATTTCAAGAACTCCCTTTTTCTGAGGCATCCCATTGTTCACAGGATTCCTCTCAGAGGTGTACATGAACTAGTTATTTGCAACCATTTCAATAAGTTCCTGAGCTTCTGTAGGGGTTTTCAGATGAAGAGATCCTCATGCAGAATGGTCCAATAACATTTTTGACAACTCAGACAGATCATCATAGAATATGCATATGATGCTCCATTCTAGAAGCATGTCAGTAGGACACCTTTTGATCAGTTGCTTATATCTTTCCCAAGCTTCATAGAGGGACTCTCCTTCCTTCTCTCTAAAGGTTTGGATTTCCACTCTAAGCTTGCTCATCTTTGAGGTGGAAAGAATTTGGCCAGGAAAGCACTGACTAGCTTATCCCAAGAGTTCAGGCTATCCTTAGGTTGTGAATCCAACCATGTTCTAGCTCTGTCTCTTACAGCAAAAGGGAAAAGCATGAGCTTGTAGACCTTGGGATCAACTCCATTGGTCTTGACAGTGTCACAAATTTGCAAGAATTCAGCTAAAAACTGATGAGGATCTTCCATTGGAAGTCCATAAAACTTGTAGTTCTGCTACATCAGAGAAACTAATTGAGGTTTAAGCTCAAAATTGTTTGCTCCAATTGCAGGGAGTGAGATGCTTCTTCCATAGAAGTTGGAAGAGGGTGAAATAAAGTCACCAAGCATCTTCTTTGCATCTCCACCATTGTTGTTGGGTTTGGCCATGTCTCCTTCTTTTTCGAAAATTTCTGTCAGGTCCTCTCCAGAGAGTTGTGCCTTAGCTTCCCTTAGCTTCCTCTTCAGAGTCCTTTCAGGTTCAGGGTCAGCTTCAACAAGAATGTTCTTATCCTTGTTCCTGCTCATATAAAAAAGAAGAGAACAGAGAAAATATGGAATCCTCTATGTCACAGTATAGAGATTCCTTATGTGAGTATAAGAAGAGAAGAATAGAAGAAGGAGAAGAGAAAAACTCGAACACAGAGAAGAAGATGGGGTTCGAATTATGAGTAGAAGAGAAGTGTTAGTAAATAAATAAATAAATAAATAGAAGGAGATGAGAGAAGGGGGGAACTCAAATTTAATTTAAAATAAAAGGAAAAATATTTTTGTTTTTATTTAAAATTTAGTTAGAATTCGAAAATTAAGAAGGAAAATGGAATTAAATTGAAATTTGAAACAATTAGTTAATTAAGAAGAATTTTGAAAAAGGGTGAGAAGTTCTCGAAAATTAGAGAGAAAATTAGTTAGTTAGTTTTGAAAAAGATAAGAATAAAAAAAGATAAGATTAATTGAAAAAGATTTGAAAATCAATTTTGAAAAGATAAGAAGTTAGAAAAGATTTTGAAATTGATTTAAAAAAAAAGATATGATTGAAAATCATTTTAAAAAAGATTTGAAAAAAAAATTTAAAAAGATTTGATTTTGAAAATTAAAGTTGATTACTTGACTAACAAGAAACTAAAAGATATGATTCTAAAATTTAAAGATTGAACCTTTCTTAATAGGCAAGTAACAAACTTTAAAATTTTTGAATCAATCACATTAATTATTAGTAAAGATTTTGAAATTATGAAATGAAATTAGAAAAAGATTTTAAAATCATTTTTAAAATTTTCGAAAATCATAAAAGAAAAATGAAAAAGATTTGATTTTTGAAAAAGGTTTTGAAAAGATAAGATTTTTTTTAAATTGAAAATTTGACTTGATTTATAAGAAACAATTAAATTTTAAAAACTTCTTGACTAAATCAAACCAAATTTTCGAAAATTTATGAGAGATTAAGGGAAAGATATATTTTTTATTTTTGAATTTTTAATGAGGAGAGAGAAGAACATAAAAATGATGCAAAACATAAAAATTCAAGATCAAAACACAAGATGCATGCAAGAACACTTTGAATGTCAAGATGAACACCAAGAACTTATTTTTGAAATTTTTTAAGAAAAGAAAAAACATGCAAGACACCAAACTTAGAAATTTTCAAACTTTAGACACTAACAAATTGAAAATGCATATGAAAAACAAGAAAAAAAACACAACATGAAAAAGCAAAGATCAAACAAAGAAGATCATCAAGAACAACTTGAAGATCATGAAGAACACCATGCATGAGTTTTCGAAAATTTTAGTGAAAATTAAAAATATGCAATTGACACCAAACTTACAATTTGACACAAGACTCAAACAAGAAACACAAATTATTTTTGGTTTTATTATTTTATTAAATTTTTTTTGTATTTTTCGAAAATTATTTGGAAAAAGAAAAATAAGGATTTCAAAATTTTTAATGAGAATTCCAAGAATCATGTAATGTTAGTCTAAAACTCCGGTCCAGAAATTAGATATGGCTTACTAGCCAACCAAGCTTTCAGTGAAAGCTTCGGTCCAAAACACTAGACATGGCCAATGGCCAGCCAAGCTTTAGCAGATCATTACATACAACAGCTAATTTGCTGAGAAAGACAAAGAAGCTCTTCTAAAGATAGTTGAAACCTCGGTCCAAAAGATTTGACATGGCTTAACAGCCAGCCAGGATTCAACATATCTCATGAAACTCTAGGATTCATTCTTAAAAATTTTGAAGAACATAGAATAATAATAAATTTTTTTTTTGAAATTTTTTTTTCGAAAATAAAAATAATAAAAATAAAAAAGCTTAAAATTAAAATAAAATTACCTAATCTGAGCAACAAGATGAACCGTCAATTGTCCAAACTCGAACAATCCTCAGCAACGGCGCCAAAAACTTGGTGCACGAAATTGTGATCCTTAACAACGGCGCCAAAAACTTGGTGCTCGGAACGTAATTCACACACTTTGTCACAACTCCGCACAACTAACCAGCAAATGCACTGGGTCGTCCAAGTAATAAACCTTACGTGAGTAAGGGTCGATCCCACGGAGATTGTTGGTATGAAGCAGGCTATGGTCATCTTGTAAATCTCAGTCAGGCGGATTCAAATGGTTATGGATATTTGATAATTAAAATATAATTAAAATATAGAATAAGATAGAGATACTTATGCAATTCATTGGTGAGAATTTCAGATAAGCGTATGGAGATGCTTTGTTCCTTTTGAACCTCTGCTTTTCTACTGCCTTCATTCAATCCTTCATACTCCTTTCCAAGGCAAGCTGTATGCTAGGCATAACCGTTGTCAATGGCTACTTCCTGTCCTCTCAGTGAAAATGGTCCAAATGCGCTGTCACCGCACGGCTAATCATCTGTCGGTTCTCGATCATGTTGGAATAGGATCCATTGATCCTTTTGCGTCTGTCACACGCCCAACACTCGCGAGTTTGAAGCTCGTCACGGTCATCCCATCCTAGATCCTACTCGAAATACCACAGACAAGATTTAGACTTTTCGGATCTCAAGAATGCTGCTAATAATTCTATCTTATACCACGAAGACTCCGATCTTTCGTAATGGAGGCTAAGAGATAAATGCTCAATCCAAGGTAGAACGGAAGTGGTTGTCAGGTACGCGTTCATAGGTTGAGAATAGTGATGAGTGTCACGGATCATCATATTCATCATATTGAAGTGCAAGCGAATATATTAGAATAGGAATAAGCTTGAATTGAATAAGAAAACAATAGTACTTTGCATTAATTCATGAGGAGCAGCAGAGCTCTACACCTTAATCTATGGGGTGTAGAAACTCTACCGTTGAAAAATACATAAGTGATGAAGGTCCAGGCATGGCCAAATGGCCAGCCCCCTAAACGTGATCTCTCCACCTCAAACTATGCAAAGGATGATCCGAAGATATGAATACAATAGTAAAAAGTCCTATTTATACTAAACTAGTTACTAGGGTTTATAGAGATAAGTAAATGATGCAGAAATCCTCTTCCGGACCCACTTGGTGTGTGCTTGGGCTGAGCATTGAGCTTTCATGTGTAAAGACTCTTTTTGGAGTTAAACGCCAGTTTGTAGCCTGTTTCTGGCGTTTAACTCTGGTTTGCAACCTGTTTCTGGCGTTTAACTCTAGAATAGGGCAGGGAGTTGGTGTTTGAATGCCAGTTTACGTCATCAAAACTCGTTCAAAGTATGGACTATTATATATTACTGAAAAGCCCTGGATGTCTACTTTCCAACGCAATTTAGAGCTCGCCAATTGGGTTTTTGTAGCTCCAGAAAATCCACTTTGAGTGCAGGGAGGTCAGAATCCAACAACATCTGCAGTCCTTCTTCAGCCTCTGAATCAGATTCTTTGCTCAAGTCCCTCAATTTCAGCCAGAAAATACCTGAAATCACAGAAAAACACACAAACTCATAGTAAAGTCCAGAAATGTGATTTTTATTTAAAAACTAATAAAAATATACTAAAAACTAACTAAATCATACTTAGAACATACTAAAAATAATGTCAAAAAGCGTATAAATTATCCGCTCATCAATGCATACAAATATCATGAGGACTTTTCATGGGTTGTAATGGGGCTAGGGTCAAGGTAAGGATGCATATGGTTAAGTGAGCTTGAAATTAGAATCCTTGATTAACTTAAACTCTCACCTAACACATATAACGGCATATACAATTCAAATACAAACCTAACTACTCATTCTTCACTTTTTCACACACTCATGCATTCTTTTTAATTCACATCCCATATGCATTATTTTTATTACTTTTCTTTCGGCCATTTTGTCCCCTTCTTATTGCTTTTTTTCTTCTTTTTTTTCACTTCTTTTTTTTATAGCATAATATATACAAGAGAGACTAATGCATATGGTTCAACATTCAATGCATGAGTATGTACCCAATTCCTAAAATCTTTAATGAAAATCCAAAATACACTTTTACCTCAACTAATGTTTCCCAAATTTTCCCACACTTGAATGACACACTCTCTCACTAGCCTAAGTTAAAGATCCAAATTAAGGACATTTCTTATTTTTCGCTTAGGGGTATTGATGTGCTAAAATTAAGAACAAAAGGAGATTATAATAGGCTGAAATTTGGTTAACAAAGATGGATAAAAGGGTAAGGCTATTTGGGTAAGTGAGCTATTTGAAATAAAGACCTCAATCATATAAATGCATTCCTACACAGAATAATGGACATAAAGAATCAAACAAATCAAAGATTACAATCATAGAAAGAGAATAACGCACAAAAGAATGAAAATAGTGGTTAATATGATGTAACCACATAATTAGGCTCAAAACTCACATGATTGTGTTTTCTTAACTCAAAAACTATGTTCCACAGTATATAATTAAAGCAAGTTTCAATGCAAAATATTTTAACTCAAATCAATTTGGGATGTCAATGCCTTATATAGGAATGGTCTTGAAAATTTTCATTATTTTGACTAAGCTTATTATTTATATGAAAGGAAATGCAATAAACAAAGAAAAATGCAATTGAAGCTCTAAAATATATACAAATTAAGAAAAAATAAAATGTGAAAGTGTTTAGGATTAGAATTTTTCACCCAAGATTGTCGATGGATCGGACGACCTCCCCACACTTAAAGGTTTGCAGCGTCCTCGGTGCATTCAAAGATGAGCAAGGGGGTACGGCGATTATACGGATTGCCACCTTTAGTTAGTGGGTGAATCGGCTGCTGCATGTTCTTTCTTCCGCTGATAAATTCATATTTCATGGTATTTAATTACTTTAATTGGGTGGATTTTACCACATTTTCCTATATTTATTCACTAAAATAGCACGGTTTTATAAATTCTTCCTTAAATGTGCTTAAGAGTAAAAGCATGCTTTTTAGGTCCTAAATTTGCTAATTTTAATTCACTTTAATTTCATCCCTTGATGTGTTTAATGAAGTGATTTTAGCTTTCCAAGGCAAGTATGGATTGAAGAAATGAGGAGAAAGCATGCAAAAGTGAAGAATTCATGAAGAAATGAAGTTTGGAGTGTTTTACAGCCAAGCATATGCACAAGCATTCATGCGTATGCACAACTGCAGTTTTTACATCTATGCGTATGCTCAAGCTTTGATACGTACGCACACTTGCATTTTTCTACAACCATGCGTACGCACGAATGTGATTACGTGCCTCATTAAAAAAAATACGCTCGGGGAGATTTCTGGACCTGCTAAAGCCCAATCCAACTCATTTCTGAAGATATTAGAGGCCAAATTCAAGAAGGATGAAAGGGGAGAGCAATTAGGTTTAGTTTAGAACATGCTTTAGGTCATATCTAGAGAGAGTAGCTCTCTCTCTTCTCTTTAGAATTTAGGTAGATTAGATTTAATTCCTCTTAGGTTTAGGTTTTATTTCTTGTCTTAATTTAGTTTTCATTGTAATTCCTTATTTACTTGTCTTGATTCTCTTAGTTTACATTGTTGGTTTCCCTTTTATGTCACTTTTATGTTCATGCACTATTGTTGGAATTGGATTTTCTATTAATGCAATTTGATGTTCTTATGTTAATTGATGTCTATTTGAGTTGCTACTATTTTTATCTTGAATTTGGTAGTCATAGATTTTATTAATTCTTGCTATTTACTATGCTTTCATTTTATGCCTTCCAAGTGTTTGATAAAATGCTTGGTTGGATTTTAGAGTAGATTTTTGTACTCTTGCCTTGGGTTGGTAACTTGGAGACTCTTGAGTTGTCAAATTCTAATGTGAATTGGTAAGTGAATAATGCTAGTTATCTTGAACATCATTAAATCTAGTCTTTCACTAGAAGTTGACTAGGACTTGTGAACTCAAGTAAATTGTATGGTTAACTAAGTGAGGGCAATAAACATTTACCATCCTAATTGATGATGATAATGAGGATAGGCATTCTAATTCTCCACCCTTGTTAAGACCTTTCTTAGTTGTAGCTTTACTTTCTTGTTCATCATATCAAAACCCTAAAAATATCTCATAACCAATAATATGCACACTTCCCTACAATTCCTTGAGAGATGGCCCGAGGTTTAAATACTCTCAATTTTTATTGGTTTTACTTAAGTGATAAACAAATTAAACTTTGATTGAGGGTTGATTGTTGGTTTGGATCTATACTTCGACGAGATTATTTTTGTGAAAATTCTAAACCGACGATTTCCCTCTATCAAGTTTTTGGCGCCGTTGTTGGGGAATTGTAAATGTGTGCTTGTTATTGGTTATTATATATATGTTAATTTTGTAAATATGTTTGCCTTTTGCTTTTTTGTTAGTTTTTGCTAGTTGTAGGAGTTTGTTTTCTTTATTTCTTATTAGCTTTTGCTTTGATTTTTTTCGTGCTATTATAAATTCTCACCATTTTGGCTATGACTTTGGTTCTAACTATGTTGTAGGGAATGGAAATTTCAATGAGGCTATGCATTAAGGATGGGACAATCAACGTTGGGAGGAACCTCAAGCTTATAGACAACCTTCATGGCAACAACCTCCTTCAATGTACTATGAACATGAGCCATCCCAAGGTACATATCAATCCAATGGATATTGTGGACCTCCTTATGGTTATCAACCATAACCAGTATATGCCTATGAGCCCTATCCTCAACATAGCTCTCAACCACCATACTCACAAGCCCCATACTACGAAATACCTCCATATGACCCTAATCTATATCCACCATACTAACAACCATATGAGCCATATGAACTATACTTAGAGCCACCATAATTCCAACATAAAAACTCCGAAGAACCACCACCTCCATACCATTACCAAGATGAACCACTTCCCTATTATGAATCCTTTCTCCCAAATAATGAACCCTCCTATCCATCCCAAACCCCAATGGATGACACTCTCATTTCAATTCTCCAAGAGCAAATGGAGCTTTATACTATTCTCTAAGGGGTAGTAACTAATTTAGTCTCCCAACGCTTAGACACTCAAAGCACTCCCATGGTCACATGTAGAGAATCAAATGAAGAGCGGAGTATAAAAGAGAAGTTAGAAACTCTGGTGGAGAACAAGGAGTGGAATTTTGTATTGGAACAAGTGGAGAAAGCCGAAATAATTGAAGAGGAAAAAATGGTTGAAGATTTAGGAGATGCAGAATGTCCATGGGAATCTAGAGTTATTGAACCTTCTTCTGTTAATCTTGAAATTGATGTTGAAGAGGGTGCGCAACCTCCAAAGTCGACTGCCACCAGAATATAAGTGTTTGAGTATGATGGTAGGAAAGGCCCGATGAAGTCAATACCCCATACATCAAACAACTCAATCTCCAAGATTCCTTGTTGAGGCATGGCGTAACCATGAGGCAGATTACCAGCTCTCTGGCAACTGTCATAGTTACGTACAAACTCTCGGGAATCTCTATAGAGTGTAGGCCAGTAGAAGCCACATTGGAGGACCTTGGTGGCTGTTCGCTCACCTCCGAAATGACCTCCATATTGTGACCCATGGCAAGGCCATAAGATCTTCTGTGCTTCTTCTCTAGGCACACACCTACGGATTATTCCGTCTGCACATCTCTTAAAGAGATAGCGTTCATCCCACAAGTAGTACTTTGCATCAGTGATTAATTTTTTCTTTTGTTGCCTACTGTACTCCTTGGGTATGAACCTTGCAGCTTTATAGTTTGCAATGTCTGCAAACCATGGTGTTTCCTGAATGGCGAACAAATACTCATCCGAAAAGGTTTCAGAGATCTCAATAGAGGGAAAGGACGCCCCTTCTACTGGTTCTATCCGAGACAGATGATCAGCCACTGGGTTCTCTGTCCCTTTTCTGTCTCTTATTTCTATATCAAACTCTTGCAGAAGCAACACCCATCTTATGAGCCTAGGTTTTGAATCCTGCTTTGTAAGTAGATATTTAAGAGCAGCATGGTCAGTGTACACAATCACTTTTGATCCTACTAAGTATGATCTAAACTTGTCAATGGCATAAACCACTGCAAGTAATTCTTTTTCTGTGGTGGTGTAATTTTTTTGGGCATCATTTAAAACACGGCTAGCATAATAAATGACATGCAGAAGCTTGTCATGCCTCTGCCCCAATACTGCACCAATGGCATGGTCACTGGCATCACACATTAGTTCGAATGGTAATGTCCAGTCTGGTACAGAAATAACTGGTGTTGTGACCAGCTTAGCTTTCAGAGTTTCAAACGCCTGTAGACACTCTGTGTCAAACACAAATGGCGTGTCAGTAGCTAGCAGGTTGCTTAGAGGTTTTGCAATTTTTGAAAAATCCTTTATAAACCTCCTATAGAATCCTGCATGCCCCAGAAAGCTTCTGATTGCCTTAACATTGGCAGGTGGTGGTAATTTTTCAATTACCTCTACCTTAGCTTGATCCACCTCTATTCCTTTTTTCAAAATCTTGTGCCCAAAGACAATCCCTTCAGTCACCATAAAGTGAAATTTTTCCAGTTTAAAACCAGGTTAGTCTCTTGGCATCTTTTCAGAACCAGTGTCAGGTGATCAAGACAGGAGCCGAATGAGTCTCCATATACTGAGAAGTCATTCATGAAGACTTCCAGAAATTTTTCCACCATATCAGAGAAAATAGAGAGCATGCATCTCTGAAAAGTTGCAGGTGCATTACACAGCCCAAATGGCACCCTTCTGTAGTCAAATACTCCAGATGGACATGTGAATGTTGTTTTCTCTTGATCTTGGGGATCTACTGCAATTTGGTTGTAGCCTGAATAGCCATCCAAAAAGCAGTAATAATCATGACCTGCTAGTCTTTCTAGCATCTGGTCTATGAATGGTAAAGGAAAATGATCATTTCTGGTGGCTGTATTGAGCCTTCTGTAGTCAATACATATGCGCCACCCTGTAACTGTTCTTGTAGGAACTAGTTCATTTTTTTCATTATGAACCACTGCCATGCCTCCCTTTTTGGGGACAACTTAGACAAGGTTCACCCAGGGGCTATCAGAAATAGGATAGATAATCCCAGTCTCCAGTAACTTGGTGACCTCTTTCTGCACCACTTCCTTCATGGCTGGATTTAGTCGCCTCTGTGGTTGAACCACTGGCTTAGCATCATCCTCCAATAGGATCTTGTGCATGCATCTAGCTGGGCTTATGCCCTTAAGGTCACTTATGGACCACCCAAGAACTGTCTTGTGTATCCTTAGCACTTGAATTAGTGCTACCTCTTCCTGTGGATTTAAAGCAGAGCTTATGATCACCGGAAAAGTGTCACCTTCTCCCAGAAATGCATATTTCAGGGATGGTGGTAATGGTTTGAGCTCGGGTTTTGGAGATTTTTCCTCTTCCTGAGGAATTTCCAGAGGCTCTTTTAGTTCCTCTGAATCCTCCAAATCAGGCTGAGCATCTTTAAAGATGTCTTCTAGCTCTGATTCGAGACTCTCAGCCATGTTGATCTCCTCTACCAAAGAGTCAACAAGATCAACTTTCATGCAATCTTTTGGTGTGTCTGGATGCTGCATGGCTTTGACAGCATTCAACTTGAACTCATCCTCATTGACTCTCAAGGTTACTTTCCCCTTTTGGACATCAATGAGAGTTTGTCCCGTTGCTAGGAAAGGTCTTCCTAGAATGAGAGTAGCACTCTTGTGCTCTTCCATTTACAGCACTACAAAGTCAGTGGGAAAGGCGAATGGCCCAACCCTGACAATCATGTCTTCAATCATGCCTGATGGGTATTTAATGGAGCCATCAGCAAGTTGGAGATATATCTGGGTTGGTTTGACTTCTTCAGTTAAACCAAGCTTTTTGATAGTGGATGCAGGTATTAGGTTGATGCTTGCCCCAAGATCACATAAAGTTGTCTTGGTGCAATCACCCTCTAATATGCATGGTATCATAAAGCTCTCGGGATCTTTAAGCTTTTCTGGGAAGCTTTTCAGAATGACTGCACTACATTCTTCAGTGAGGAGAACTCTTTCAGTTTCTCTCCAATCCTTCTTATGACTCAAGATCTCTTTCATGAACTTGGCATAAGATGGTATTTGCTCAAGTGCCTCTGCAAACGGAATCTTTATTTCAAGAGTCTTGAGATAGTCTGAAAAGTGAGAAAATTACCTATCCTGCTCCTCTTGGCGGAGTTTTTGAGGATAAGGCATTTTGGCTTTGTATTCTTCAACCTTGGTTGCTGCAGGTTTATTTCCTACAGAGGTGGTTGGAGAAGCCTTTTTAGAGGGGTTGTTATCAGCACTTGTGTGTGTCTAATCCCTCACTGGCGTTTGAATGCCAGGGGTGGAAGCTGGATTGGCGTTGGACGCCAACTCCTTACCTGTTTCTGGCGTTTGAACGCCAGAACTGAGCTTTCCTTGGGCATTTAACGCCAACTCTTTGCCTGTTTATGGCATTTGAATGCTAGAACTGAGCATGGGTTGGGCGTTTAGTGCCAGCTCTCTACCCTTTTCTGGCGTTTGAGCGCCAGAATCATTCCTCTCTGGGCTCTTACTGTCCTCAGAGGGATTTTGGGTAGCAGTTTGTTCATTTCTTGGCTTCCTGCTGCTTTAAAGTGAGGTATTTAATGTTTTCCCACTTCTTAATTAAACTACTTGGCACTCTTCTGTTATTTATTTTGATAACTGCTGTTCTGTTTGCTTCAACTGTACTTCCATATTTATATTAGCCATTCTTGTGTCTTGTAGTATCTCCTTGAATTCGGCCAGCTATTTTGTTAGAAAATCTAATTGCTGATTGAATTCAGTAATTTGTTCTGCAGGACTGAGTTCAGCAGTTATTGTTTTAGTCTCTTCTTTCATGGAAGATTCGCTACTTAGGTACAGATGCTGATTTCTGGCAACTGTATCAATGAGCTCTTGAGCTTCTTCAATTGTCTTTCTCATGTGTATAGATCCACCAGTTGAGTGGTCTAGAGAAATCTGAGCTTTCTCTGTAAGCCCATAATAGAAGATGTCTAACTGCACCCACTCTGAAAATATTTCAGAGGGGCATTTTCTTAGCATCTCTCTGTATCTCTCCCAGGCATCATAAAGAGATTCATTATCTCCTTGTTCAAAGCCTTGGATGTTCAGCCTTAGCTGTGTCATCCGTTTTGGAGGGAAATATTGATTCAGGAATTTTTCTGATAGCTGTTTCCATGTCCTTATGCTAGCCTTAGGTTGGTTATTTAACCACCTCATAGCTTGGTCTTTTACAGCAAATGGAAACAGTAATAGTCTGTAGACATCCTGATCTACTTCCTTATCATGTACTGTGTCAGCAATTTGTAAAAACTGTGCCAGAAACTCTGTAGGTTCTTCCTGTGGAAGACCGGAATACTGGCAACTTTGCTGCACCATGATAATGAGCTGAGGATTCAACTCAAAGCTACTGACTCCGATGGAGGGTATACAGATACTACTCCTATATGAAGTAGTAGTGGGGTTAACATATTACCCCAGAGTCCTTTTGGACTGTTCATTTCCACTTAGGTCCATGATGGAGAAAGGGAGATGATGTGGATTTATTTTATTTATTTTATTATATTTAAAAAAATTCGATATAATAAAATAAAATAAAATAAAAACTACAATAAAAATAAAAAAATTGAAAATATTTTATGAGGATTTTTGAAAAAATGAGGAGAGAGACAGTGGTTAGGATATTTTTGAAAAAGATATGATTTTTAAAGACTTGACAAATAAGATATGATAAGATAAAATTTTGAAATTGAAATCTGAATTTTTATGAAAAATTTCGAAATATTTGCTTAAAAATAGTTAGAAAAGATATTTTTTTTTTGAATTTTATGATGAAAGAGAAAAACACATAAAAGACACACAACTTAAAATTTTTAGATCTAATGCTCCTTATTTTCGAAAATTTTGGAGGAAAAACACCAAGGAACACCAAACTTAAAAATTTTAAGATCAAAACACAAGGAAGACTCAAGAACACTTTGAAGACTCACAAGAATAACAAGAACATGAAGATAGAACACCAAACATAAAATTTTTAGAAAACCAAAATAAAATTTTTGAAAACTAAAGAAAAATTAACAAGAAAACACCAAACTTAAAGTTTGGCACAAGATTTAATCAAAGAAAAATTATTTTTGAAAAAGAGATTTTAAAAGGGAGATAGCCAATTACCAAGAACATAAGCACAACGCTCTAGCCAATTGAGCTATAAATTTAACGTGTTTTAATAAGGTATTTAATAAATAAATTTTTTTTTGAAAACTGATATTTTGAAAAAGCACAAGAAAAATAAGAAAATACACAGAACAGGAAAAACTAAAGATCAAGCAAGAAAAATAGCAAGAACAACGTGAAGATTAAGAAAGAACAATGAACACAAATTCGAAAATTTAAAAGAAAATAAAAACATGCAATTGACACTAAACTTAAAATAAGAAACTAAACTCAAACAGAAAAACTCAATTATTAGTTTATAAAAATTTTTGAAAAATTTAAAAAGAGAAAATAAGGATTAAAAAGAAAATTTCAACCAAAAACAATAATAGAAGACGCAATTTTAGTGACTCTAAACTAAAAAGATAATTTTTTCCTAATCTAAGCAACAAAATAAACCGTCAGTTGTCCAAACTCGAACAATCCCCGGCAACGGCGCCAAAAACTTGGTGCACGAATTGTGAATCACACTTTTCACAACTAGTACCACTAACCAGCAAATGCACTGGGTCGTCCAAGTAATACCTTACATGAGTAAGGGTCGATCCCACGGAGATTGTTGGTTTGAAGCAAGCTATGGTTATCTTGCAACTCTTAGTCAGGATATTAATTATAATTATCAGTTGACTTGCAAATGAACAAGAGAGCATGGATTAAATAATACTTGTTATGCAGTAATGGAGAATATGTTAGAGTTTTGGAGATGCTTTGTCATCTGAATCTCTGCTTTTTCCCTGTCTTCTTCTTCACGCACGCAAGGTTCCTCCTATGGTAAGCTGTGTGTTGGTGGATCACCGTAGTCAATGGCTATCATCCGTCCTCTCAGTGAAAATGGTCCACATGCTCTGTCACCGCACGGCTAATCATCTGTCGGTTCCCACTCATGCTGGAATAGGATCCATTGATCCTTTTTGCGTCTGTCACTACGCCCAACACTCGCGAGTTTTAAGCTCGTCACAGTCATTCAATCCCTGAATCCTACTCGGAATACCACAGACAAGGTTCAGACTTTTCGGATTCTCAAGAATGCTGCCAATGGATTCTAGCTTATACCACGAAGATTCTGATTAAGGAATCCAAGAGATACTCATTCAATTGAAGGTAGAACGGAGGTGGTTGTCAGGCACGCGTTCATAGGTTGAGAATGGTGATGAGTGTCACGGATCATCACATCCATCATATTGAAGTGCGAATGAACATCTTAGATAGAAACAAGCGTGTTTGAATAGAAAACAGAAATAATTGCATTAATTCATCAAGACATAGCAGAGCTCCTCACCCCCAACAATGGAGTTTAGAGACTCATGCCGTCAAAGAGTACAAAGTTCAGATCTAAAATGTCATGAGGTACAAAATAAATCTCTAAAAGTTGTTTAAATACTAAACTAGTAACCTAGGTTTACAGAAAATGAGTGAACTAAGATAGATAGTGCAGAAATCCACTTCTGGGGCCCACTTGGTGTATGCTGGGACTGAGACTTGAGCTTTACACGTGCCTAGGCTGTTTCTAGAGTTAAACGCCAGGTTGTAACTTGTTTCTGGCGTTTAACTCCAACTTGTAACCTGTTTCTGGCGTTTAACGCCAGAATGCAACATGGAATTGGCGTTGAACGTTAGTTTACGTCGTCTATCCTTGAGCAAAGTATGGACTATTATATATTGCTGGAAAGTCCTGGATGTCTACTTTCCAACGCAATTGAGAGCGCGCCAATTGGACTTCTGTAGCTCCAAAATATCCATTCCGAGTGCAGAAAGGTCAGAATCCAACAGCATCAGCAGTTCTTTTTCAGCCTGAATCAGATTTTTGCTCAGCTCTCTCAATTTCAGCCAGAAAATACCTGAAATTATAGAAAAATACACAAACTCATAGTAAAGTCCAGAAATATAAATTTTGCCTAGAAACTAATAAAAATATACTAAAAACTAACTAAAACATACTAAAAACTACATGAAATTAATCCCAAAAAGCGTATAAAATATCCGCTCATCACACAGCTTCCGCACGGCTAATCATCTGTTGGTTCTCACTTGTGTCACAATAGGATCTCTCTATCCTTTTGCACACTGTCACTGTGCCCAATATTCGTGAGTTTGAAGCTCGTCACAGTCATCCTGTCCTAGATCCTACTCGGAATACCACAGACAAGGTTTAGACTTTCCAGATCTCAAGAATGCTGCCAATTGGTTCTAGCCTCTACCACGAAGGTTCTAATCTCACATATTCGAATGCTCTGTTGTTAGGAGAGGCAAGTCAAATCTGTGGATCAGAGACCCAAGAGATTATACTCCGGCTATCGTCCAATGACTACGTTGAACATGATGTAGACCGCTTGTGGTTGTCAGGCACGCGGATCTTGGCTAAGCGAGTAACGAAGATAGTGGGTGATTGTCACGGGTCACCCCTTCATTCTGACTTAACTGAATTAAGTACGAGAGTATATCTTGGAGAATAAGTAAGCGTGAATTGAAAGAGAAACAATAGTACTTGCATTAATTCATGAAGAACAGCAGAGCTCCGCACCTTAATCTATGAGGTGTAGAAACTCCACCGTTGGAAAATACATAAGAGAAAATAGCCTAGGCATGGCCATGAGGCCAGCCAAGCATGAAGTTGATAAAAGATGATAAAGGGCTGAATACAATAGGAAAGACTAGTATTTATACTAAACTAGTTACTAAGGATTTCATAAACTGAGTAACTAAGTGCAGAGAGTGTAGAAATCCACTTCCGAGGCCCACTTGGTGTGTGCTTGGGATGAGCATTGAGCTTTACACGTGCATACACCTTTTCTAGAGTTAAACGCCAGCTTGGATGCCAGTTTGGGCGTTTAACTCCAGTTCTGGTGCCAGTTCTGGCGTTTTACGCCAGAAAAGGGTCTCTGGATGGTGTTGAATGCCAGTTTGGGCCATCAAATCTGGGGCAAAGCATGGACTATTATATATTTCTGGAAAGCCCAAAATGTCTACTTTCCAACGCAATTAATAACGTGCCAATTGGGCTTCTATTGCTCCAGAAATCCACTTCGAATGCAGGAGGGTCAGAATCCAACAGCATCTGTAGTCCTTTCTCAGCCTCTGAATCAGACTTTTGCTCAGATCCCTCAATTTTAGCCAAAAAATACCTGAAATTACAGAAAAATACACAAAATCATAGCAGAGTCCAGAAATATGATTTTTGCATAAAAACTAATAAGAATATAATAAAAAGTAACTAAAACATACTAAAAACTACCTAAAAACAATGCCAAAAAGCGTATAAATTATCCGCTCATCACACCACCAAACTTAAATTGTTGCTTGTCCCCAAGCAACCAAAAACAAAATAGGATAAAAAAAAGAGAATATACAACAAATTTCAAAATATCAATGAAGCTTAGTTCTAATTAGATGAGCGGGACTAGTAGCTTTTTGCTTCTGAATAGTTTTGGCATCTCACTTTATCCTTTGAAGTTCAGAATGATTGACATCCATAGGAACTTAGAATTCAGATAGTGTTATTGATTCTCCTAGTTTAGTATGTTGATTCTTGAACACAACTACTTTATGAGTCTTGGCCGTGACCCTAAGCATCTTGTTTTCCAATATTACCACCGGATACATAAATGCCACGGACACCTAACTAGGTGAACATTTTCAGATTGCGACTTAGCTTTGCTAGAGTCCCTAGTTAGAGGTGCCCAGAGTTCTTAAGCACACTCTTTTTGCTTTGGATCACGACTTTAACCACTCAGTCTCAAGCTTTTCACTTGGACCTTCATGACACAAGCACATGGTTAGGGACAGCTTGATTTAGCCACTTAGGCCAGGATTTTATTCCTTTGGGCCCTCCTATCCATTAATGCTCAAAGCCTTGGATCCTTTTTTCCCTTGCCTTTTAGTTTAAAGGGTTATTGGCTTTTTGCTCTTGCCTTTTGGTTTAAAGAGCTATTGGCTTTTTCTGCTTGCTTTTTCTTTTTCTTTCTTTTTTATTATATTTTGCCATTTTTTTCGCAAGCTTTGTGTTTTTCACTGCTTTTTCTTACTTCAAGAATCAATTTTATGATTTTTCATATTATCAATAACATTTCTCTTTTTTCATTATTCTTTCAAGAGCCAACAATTTTAACATTCATAATCTTCACTATAAAAAATATGCACTGTTCAAGCATTCATTCAGAAAACAAAAAGTATTGCCACCACATCAAAATAATTAAACTATTTTCAAGATAGAATTCGAAATTCATGTACTTCTTTTTCTTTTTCAGAAAACATTTTTCATTTAAGAAAGGTGAAAGATTCATGGAACATTCATAGCTTTAAGACATAGACACTAAACACTAATGATCATGTAATGAAGACACAAACATAGTCAAAACATAAAGCATAAAAACCGAAAACAGAAAAGAAACTTAACAAGGAGATTAAAGAATAGGTCCACCTTAGTGATGGTGGCTTCTTGGTGCTCCACTCTTAGTTGCTCATGTTGGAACTCAATTCTCATAAAGAGGTGTTGAGTTACTCCCAATAGTTGTGTGGAGTGAAATGCATCCCTTAAGGCATCTCAGGGATTTCTTGATGAGGGACTTCCTCATGCTCTTGTTGAGGTCCATGAGTGGGCTCTCTTGTTTGCTCCATCCTCTTTCTAGTGATGGACTTTTGAGATGAATCTCTCCATTTCTCATGACTCGGAGTTGGAAGCAACTGCCTTTCTGGTGCACGAAATTGTGATCTCCAGGCTCGAACAAATCCTGGTAATGGCTCCAAAGCTTGGTGCTCTGATCTTAATTCATAATTGTCACAACTTCGATACAACTAACCAGCAAGTGCACTGGGTCGTCCAAGTAATACCTTACGTGAGTAAGGGTCGAATCCCACGGAGATTGTTGGTATGAAGCAAGCTATGGTCACCTTGTAAATCTCAGTCAGGCAGATATAAAGTGATAATGGTGTTTTCGAATATTGTATAATAAGATAGGGATAGAGATACTTATGTAAATCATTGGTAGGAATTTCAGATAAGCGAATGGAGATGCTTTTCGTTCCTCTGAACCTCTGTTTTCCTGCTATCTTCATCCAATCTGTCTTACTCCTTTCCATGGCTGGCTGTATGCAAGGGCATCACCGTTGTCAGTGGCTACATCCCCTCCTCTCAGTGAATAATATGCTCACGCACCCTGTCACGGCACGGCTATTCATCTGTCGGTTCTCGATCATGCTGGAATAGGATTCACCCTCCTTTTGCGTCTGTCACTAACGCCCAACACTCGCGAGTTTGAAGCTCGTCACAGTCATTCAATCATTGACTCCTACTCGGAATACCACAGACAAGGTTTAGACTTTCCGGATTCTCTTGAATGCTGCCATCATTCTAGCTTACGCCACGAAGATTCTGGTTAGGAGATCTAAGAGATACTCATTCTAGCTCAATTCATGTAGAACAGAAGTGTTTGTCAGGCACGCGTTCATAGGGGAGATGGTGATGAGTGTCACACATAATCATCACCTTCATAATGTTCTTGGGTGCGAATGGATATCTTAGAAGAGAAATAAGAAGAATTGAATAGAAAACAGTAGTACTTTGCATTAATCTTTGAGGAACAGCAGAGCTCCACACCTTAATCTATGGAGTGTAGAAACTCTACCGTATGAAAATACATAAGTGAAGGTCCAGGCATGGCCGAGATGGCCAGCCCCCTTAAAATGTGATCTAAGAACAATGCGTTCAAAGATGATCCTAAGATCCTAAGATGATCAAAAGATGCCTAATACAATAGTAAGAGGTCCTATTTATAATAAACTAGCTACTAGGGTTTACATGAGTAAGTAATTGATGCATAAATCCACTTCCGGGGCCCACTTGGTGTGTGTTTGGGCTGAGCTTAAGTGTAGCACGTGCAGAGGCCATTTGTGGAGTTGAACGCCAGTTTCTGTGCCAGTTTGGGCGTTCAACTCTGGTTTTGGATCCTTTTCTGGCGCTGGACGCCAGATTTGGGCAGAAGGCTGGCGTTGAACGCCAGTTTACATCATCTATTCTTGGCCAAAGTATGGACTATTATATATTGCTGGAAAGCCCTGGATGTCTACTTTCCAATGCAATTAGAAGCGCGCCATTTCGAGTTCTGTAGCTCCAGAAAATCTACTTTGAGTGTAGGGAGGTCAGAATCCAACAGCATCAGCAGTCCTTTTTCAACCTCTGAATCTGATTTCTGCTCAAGTCCCTCAATTTCAGCCAGAAAATACCTGAAATCACAGAAAAATACACAAACTCATAGTAAAGTCCAGAAATGTGAATTTAACACAAAATCTATTAAAAACATCCCTAAAAGTAACTAGATCCTACTAAAAACATACTAAAAACAATGTCAAAAAGCGTATAAATTATCCGCTCATCACAACACCAAACTTAAATTGTTGCTTGTCCCCAAGCAACTGAAAATCAAACAGGATAAAAAGAAGAGAATATACTATAAATTCCAAACTATCAATGAAACATAGCTCCAATCATATGAGCGGGACTTATAGCTTTTTGCCTCTTGAATAGTTTTGGCATCTCACTTTATCCATTGAGGTTCAGAATGATTGGCATCTATAGGAACTTCAGATTTCGAATAGTGCTATTGACTCTCCTAGTTTAGTATGATGATTCTTGAACACAGCTTCTTTATGAGTCTTGGCCGTGGCCCTAAGCACTTTGTTTTCCAGTATTACCACCGGATACATAAATGCCACAGACACATAATTGGGTGAACCTTTTCAGATTGTGACTCAGCTTTGCTAAAGTCCCCAATTAGAGGTGTCCAGGGTTCTTAAGCACACTCTTTTTTTGCTTTGGACCTTGACTTTAACCGCTCAGTCTCAAGTTTTCACTTGACACCTACACGCCACAAGCACATGGTTAGGGACAGCTTGGTTTAGCCGCTTAGACCAGGATTTTATTCCTTTAGGCCCTCCTATCCACTGATGCTCAAAGCCTTGGGATCCTTTTTATTTGCCCTTGCCTTTTGGTTTTAAGGGTTATTGGCTTTTTCTGCTTGCTTTTTCTTTTTCTTTCTATTTTTTTTTCGCCTATTTTTTTTTCTTCTTTTTTTTCTTCTTTTTTTTTTCTGCAAGCTTTGTTCTTTGCTGCTTTTTCTTGCTTCAAGAATCATTTTTATGATTTTTCAGATTATCGAATAACATGTCTCCTAGTCATCATTCTTTCAAGAGCCAACATATTTAACATTCTTAAACAACAACTTCGAAAGACATATGCACTGTTCAAGCATTCATTCAGAAAACAAGAAGCATTGTCACCACATCAATATAATTAAACTAAGTTCAAGGATAAATTCGAAACTCATGTACTTCTTGTTCTTTTGAATTAAAACATTTTTCATTTAAGAGAGGTGATGGATTCATAGGACATTCATATCTTTAAGACAAAGTTACTAACTACTAATGATCATGTAGTGAAGACACAAACATAGATAAGCACATAACATAGAAAACGAAAAAAACAGAAGAAAGAAGAACAAGGAATGAATCCACCTTAGTGATGGTGGCGTTTCCTTCTTGAGGAACCAATGATGTCCTTGAGCTCTTCTATGTCTCTTCCTTGTCTTTGTTGCTCCTCCCTCATTGCTTTTTGATCTTCTCTTATTTCATGAAGCATGATGGAGTGCTCTTGATGTTCCACCCTTAGTTGTCCCATATTGGAACTCAATTCTCCTAGGGAGGTGTTGATGTGCTCCCAATAGTTTTGTGGAGGAAAGTGCATTTGAGGCATTTCCGGAATCTCATGGTGATGAGCTTCATACGCCTCTTGAGCTCCATGAGTGGGCTCTCTTGCTTGCTCCATCTTTTTCTTAGTGATGGGCTTTTTCTCTTTAATGAGGATATCTCCCTCTATGTCAATTCCAGCTAAATTGCATAGGTGGCAGATGAGGTGAGGAAAGGCTAACCTTGCCATAGTGGAGGACTTGTCAGCCACCTTGTAGAGTTCTTGAGGTATAATCTCATGAACTTCCACCTCTTCTCCAATCATGATACTATGGATCATGATGGCCCGGTCTATAGTAACTTCAGACCGGTTGCTAGTGGGAATGATTGAGCATTGAATAAACTCCAACCATCCTCTAGCTACAGGCTTGAGGTCCAATCTTCTTAGTTGAACCGGCTTGCCTTTGGAGTCAATCTTCCATTGAGCTCCTTCTACACATATGTCCATAAGGACTTGGTCCAACCTTTGATCAAAGTTGTCTCTCCTTGTGTAGGGGCGTGCGTTCTCTTCCATGTATGGCAAGTTGAACGCCAACCTCACATTTTCTGGACTAAAATCTAAGTATTTCCCCCGAACCATTGTAACATAGTTCTTTGGATCCGGGTTCTTACTTTGATCATGGTTCTTGGTGATCCATGCATTGGCATAGAACTCTTGAACCATTAGGATGCCAACTTGTTGGATGGGATTTGTTAGAACTTCCCAACCTCTTCTTTTGATTTCATGTCGGATCTCCGGATACTCATTTCTTTTGAGTTTGAAAGGGACCTCAGGGATCACCTTCTTCTTGGCCACAACATCATAGAAGTGGTCTTGATGGGCTTTGGAGATGAATCTTTCCATCTCCCATGACTCGGATGTGGAAGCTTTTATCTTCCCTTTCCCTCTTCTAGAGGATTCTCCGGTCTTAGATGCCATCAATGGTAACGGAAAAACAAAAAAGCTATGCTTTTACCACACCAAACTTAGAATATTGCTCGCCCTCGAGCAATAAACAAAAGAATAGTAGAATATGGAGAGGGAGAGGGAGATGTGGTTTCGGCTAAGGAGAGTGTAGAGGGGTGTGTTGTGTGAATTTGGTGACGAAAGGAGGTCTTTATATAGGGAATGGAGGGGGGGTTAAAGTTCGGCCATATGGGTGGGTTTGGGTGGGAAATTGGTTTTGAATTTTGAAGGTAGGTGGAGTTTATGAGGTAGGTTTATGGGGAAGAGTGGATGGATGTGAGTGGTGAAGGTTTAGTGGGGAAGAGAGATTGAGGTGATTGGTGAAGGGCTTTTTAGGGAAGAGTGTTTATGGAGTTGTGTGAAAGAGAGTGGTGAGAAGAAGTGAGTGGAGGTAGGTGGGGATCCTGTGGGGTCCACAGATCCTGAGTGGATCCTGTGGGGTCCACAGATCCTGAGTGGATCCTGTGGGGTCCACAGATCCTGAGGTGTTCAAGGAATTACATCCCTGCACCCATTAGGCATGTAAAAATGCCTTTGTACCCAACTCTGGGCGTTCAGCGCCAGGTTGGTGGCCATTTTGGGCGTTCAACGCCCATTTGTGTGCCATTTCTGGCGTTGAACGCCAGAACCATGCCTGTTCTGGCGTTCAGCGCCCAGAAGCTGCCCATTTTGGGCGTTCAGCGCCAGAACCATGCTCTGTTCTGGCGCTGAACGCCAGACAGATGCTCCTCCAGGGTGTGATTTTTCTTCTGCTGTTTTTGATTCCGTTTTCAATTTTTCTATTTATTTTGTGACTCCACATGATCATTAACCTAAGAAAACATAAAAATAAGAATTAGATAAACATTGGGTTGCCTCCCAACAAGCGCTTCTTTAATGTCAATAGCTTGACAGTGGGCTCTCATGGAGCCTCACAGATGTGCAGAGCTTTGTTGAAACTCTCCAACACCAAACTTAGAGTTTGGTTGTGGGGGCTCTGGTTGACTCTGCTTGGAGAGAAGATTTTCCTGCTTCCTCTCCATGGTTGCAGAGGGAGATCCTTGAGTTTTGAATACAAGGGAGTTCTCATTCCATTGAAGGACTATTTCACCTCTGTCAACATCAATCACAGCTCTTGCTGTGGCCAGGAAAGGTCTTCCTAGGATGATGGATTCATCCTCTTCCTTTCCAGTATCCAGGACTATGAAATCAGTAGGTACGTAAAGGCCCTCAACCTTTACTAATACATCTTCTACTTGTCCATAAGCCTGTCTTCTTGAGCTGTCTGCCATCTCTAGTGAGATTTTAGCAGCTTGCACCCCATAGATTCCCAGTTTCTCTATTACAGAGAGGGGCATGAGGTTTATTCCTGAACCAAGGTCACAAAGAGCCTTAAAGATCATGGTGCCTATGGTACAGGGTATTATGAACTTTCCAGGATCCTGTCTCTTCTGAGGCAATGTCAGTTGATCCAGATCACTTAGTTCATTGATGAACAAGGGAGGTTCAATTTCCCAAGCATCAATGCCAAACAATTTGGCATTCAGCTTCATGATTGCACCAAGAAACTTGGCAGTTTGCTCTTCAGTGACATCCTCATTCTCTTCAGAAGAGGAATACTCATCAGAGCTCATGAAGGGCATAAGGAGGTTCAATGGAATCTCTATGGTCTCTAGATGAGCCTCAGAGTCCTTTGGTTCCTCAGAGGGAAGCTCCTTATTGATCACTGGATGTCCCAGGAGGTCCTCCTCCTTGGGATTCACGTCCTCTCCTCTCCTCAGAGGTTTGGCCATGGCGCTTATGTCAATGGCCTTGCACTCTCCTTTTGGGTTCTCTTCTGTATTGCTTGGGAGAGTACTAGGAGGGATTTCAGTGATCCTTTTACTCAGCTGGCCCACTTGTGCTTCCAAATTTCTAATGGAAGACCTTGTTTCATTCATGAAACTTACAGTGGCCTTAGATAGATCAGAGACTAGATTTGCTAAATTAGAAGCATTTTGTTCAGAGTTCTCTGTCTGTTGCTGAGTTGATGATGGAAAAGGTTTGCTATTGCTAAACCTGTTTCTTCCACCACTATTAAAGCCTTGTTGGGGCTTTTGATCCTTCCATGAGAAATTTGGATGATTTCTCCATGTTGAGTTATAGGTGTTTCCATAAGGTTCACCTAAGTAGTTCACCTCTGCTATTGCAGGGTTCTCAGGATCATAGGCTTCTTCTTCAGAAGATGCCTCTTGAGTACTGTTGGATGCAGCTTGCATTCCATGCAGACTCTGAGAAATCATATTGACTTACTGAGTCAATATTTTGTTCTGAGCCAATATGGCATTCAGAGTATCAACTTCAAGAACTCCCTTCTTCATAGGCGTCCCATTGCTCACAGGATTCCTTTCAGAAGTGTACATGAACTGGTTATTAGCAACCATGTCAATGAGTTCTTGAGCTTCTGCAGGCGTTTTCTTTAGGTGAATGGATCCACCTGCAGAGGTATCCAATGACATCTTAGATAACTCAGACAGACCATCATAGAATATATCCAGGATGGTCCATTCTGAGAGCATGTCAGAAGGACACTTTTTGGTCAACTGTTTGTATCTTTCCCAAGCTTCATAGAGGGATTCGCCTTCTTTCTGTCTGAAGGTTTGAACATCAGCTCTAAGCTTGCTCAGCTTTTGAGGAGGAAAGTACTTGGCTAAGAAAGCCGTGACCAGCTTATCCCAAGAGTTCAGGCTGTCTTTGGGTTGAGAATCCAACCATAATCTAGCTCTGTCTCTTACAGCAAAAGGGAAAAGCATGAGCCTGTAGACTTCAGGATCTACTCCATTAGTCTTAACAGTATCACATATCTGCAAGAATTCAGTCAAGAACTGAAAAGGATCTTCAGATGGAAGTCCATGAAACTTGCAGTTCTGCTGCATCAGAGAAACTAATTGAGGTTTCAGCTCAAAGTTGTTTGCTCCAATGGCAGGAATGGAGATGCTTCTTCCATGTAAATTGGAATTAGGTGCAGTAAAGTCACCAAGCATCTTCCTTATATTATTATTATTTTCGGCTGCCATCTCCTTTTCCTGTTCGAAAATTTCTGAAAGGTTATCTCTGGATTGTTGTATTTTAGCTTCTCTTAATTTTCTCTTCAGAGTCCTTTCAGGTTCTGGATCTGCTTCCACAAGAATGCTCTTATCCTTGCTCCTGCTCATATGACAAAGAAGAAGGCATAGAAAAATAATAATAATAATAGAGATCCTTTATACCACAGTATAGGGATCCCTTTGTGAGTGGAAGAAAAGAGGGGGAGACAAAGAATGTAATATAATGGAAGAAACACAACTGTGAGGATGGAAGAGAGATGAAATGAGATGTTAGGATATGAATGAATAAATAGAATGAGATGGGGGAGGAATAATTTTCGAAAATTATTTTTGAAAAGGAGTTAGTGATTTTTGAAAATAGTTTTTGAAAAATGTTTAGTATTTTTTTTCGAAAATTTTTGAAATCAAAAATAAAAATAAAAATAATTAGTTAATTAAAAAGAAATTTTTGAAAAAGGGGGAGATATTTTCGAAAATTTAGAAAGAGAGAATTAGTTAGGTGGTTTTGAAAAAGTTAAGAAACAAACAAAAAGTTAGTTAGTTAGTTGAAACAAATTTTGAAAACCAATTTTGAAAAGATAAGTAGTTAGGAGGTTAGGAAAGATATTTTGAAAAGATATTTTTGAAAAAGATAAGATAAGAAGATATTTTTTGAAAAGATATGATAAAATTAGTTTTGAAAAAGATTTGATTTTTAAAATCACAATTAATGACTTGATTCATAAGAAATCACAAGATATGATTCTAGAACTTAAAGTTTGAATCTTTCTTAACAAGCAAGTAACAAACTTCAAATTTTTGAATCAAAACATTAATTGATTGGTTATTTTCGAAAATTTTATATAAAAATAAGAAAAAGATTTTTGAAAAATATTTTTGGAATTTTCGAAAATAACTAAGAATTTTGAAAAAGATTTGATTTTTAAAACAGATTTTGAAAAAGATAAGATTTTCAAATTGAAAATTTGATTTGACTCATAAGAAACAACTTGATTTTAAAAATTTTTGAAAAAGTCAACTCAAATTTTCGAATTTGATGAGAGAAAAAGGGAAAGATATTTTTTTGATTTTTGAAATTTTTATGAAAAACATGAAAATTATGCAATGCATGAAATTTTTAGATCAAAACAATGAATGCATGCAAGAATGCTATGAATGTCAAGATGAACACCAAGAACACATTGAATGTCAAGATGAACATCATAGACATAATTTTGAAAAATTTTTAATGCAAAGAAAACATGCAAGACACCAAACTTAGAATTCTTTAATGCTTACGCACTAAGAATTCAAGAATGCATATGATAAACATGAAAAGAGACAAAACAAAAAAATCATCAAGATCAAACAAGAAGACTTACCAAGAACAACTTGAAGATCATGAAGAACACTATGAATGCATGATATTTTCGAAAAATGCTAGATGCATATGCAAGTGACACCAAACTTATGATATGACTCAAGACTCAAACAAGAAACACAAAATATTTTTTTGATTTTTATGATTTTCTAAATTTTTTTTGGATTTTTTCGAAAAATTAATTAAAAAAAAAAATAAGGATTCCAAAATTTTTAATATGAATTCCAGGAATCTTGCATTCTTAGTCTAAAGCTTCAGTCCAGGAATTAGACATGGCTCACTAGCCAGCCAAGCTTTCAAAGAAAGCTCCAGTCCAAAACACTAGACATGGCCAATGGCCAGCCAAGCTTCAGCATGTAACACCAGAGTATATTGCTCTTGATAATAAATTGTTGCTCATCATTTTTCAAGTATGTAACTTGCCTCTGATGGTTTGGAAGCCTTAGTCCAAAAGAATTTAGACATGGCTTTACAGCCAGCCAGGCTTCACATGCTTCATGAAACACTAGAATTCATTCTTAAAAATCTTGAATAAAATTTTTGAAAACATTTTTATTATTATTTTTTTTTTTCGAAAACAGATGATAAAATTTTGAAAGATTTTTTTGAAAAATTTTTGAAAAGAAAATAAAAAGAAAATTAAATCCTGGCACGTGAGCAACTTGGTACGCGTAATCGTGATTACACATTCATAATTTGTCACAACTTCGATACAACTAACCAGCAAGTGCACTGGGTCGTCCAAGTAATACCTTACGTGAGTAAGGGTCGAATCCCACGGAGATTGTTGGTATGAAGCAAGCTATGGTCACCTTGTAAATCTCAGTCAGGCAGATATAAAGTGATAATGGTGTTTTCGAATATTGTATAATAAGATAGGGATAGAGATACTTATGTAAATCATTGGTAGGAATTTCAGATAAGCGAATGGAGATGCTTTTTGTTCCTCTGAACCTCTGCTTTCCTGCTATCTTCATCCAATCTGTCTTACTCCTTTCCATGGCTGGCTGTATGCAAGGGCATCACCGTTGTCAGTGGCTACATCCCCTCCTCTCAGTGAATAATATGCTCACGCACCCTGTCACGGCACGGCTATTCATCTGTCGGTTCTCGATCATGCTGGAATAGGATTCACCCTCCTTTTGCGTCTGTCACTAACGCCCAGCACTCGTGAGTTTGAAGCTCGTCACAGTCATTCAATCATTGACTCCTACTCGGAATACCACAGACAAGGTTTAGACTTTCCGGATTCTCTTGAATGCCACCATCATTCTAGCTTACGCCACGAAGATTCTGGTTAGGAGATCTAAGAGATACTCATTCTAGCTCAATTCATGTAGAACAGAAGTGTTTGTCAGGCACGCGTTCATAGGGGAGATGGTGATGAGCGTCACACATAATCATCACCTTCATAACGTTCTTGGGTGCGAATGGATATCTTAGAAGAGAAAAAAGAAGAATTGAATAGAAAACAGTAGTACTTTGCATTAATCTTTGAGGAACAGCAGAGCTCCACACCTTAATCTATGGAGTGTAGAAACTCTACCGTATGAAAATACATAAGTGAAGGTCCAGGCATGGCCGAGATGGCCAGCCCCCTTAAAACGTGATCTAAGAACAATGCGTTCAAAGATGATCCTAAGATCCTAAGATGATCAAAAGATGCCTAATACAATAGTAAGAGGTCCTATTTATAATAAACTAGCTACTAGGGTTTACATGAGTAAGTAATTGATGCATAAATCCACTTCTGGGGCCCACTTGGTGTGTGTTTGGGCTGAGCTTAAGTGTAGCACGTGCAGAGGCCATTTGTGGAGTTGAACGCCAGTTTCTGTGCCAGTTTGGGCGTTCAACTCTGGTTTTGGATCCTTTTCTGGCGCTGGACGCCAGATTTGGGCAGAAGGCTGGCGTTGAACGCCAGTTTACGTCCTCTATTCTTGGCCAAAGTATGAACTATTATATATTTCTGGAAAGCCCTGGATGTCTACTTTCCAATGCAATTGGAAGCGCGCCATTTCGAGTTCTGTAGCTCCAGAAAATCCACTTTGAGTGCAGGAAGGTCAGAATCCAACAGCATCAGCAGTCCTTTTTCAACCTCTGAATCTGATTTCTGCTCAAGTCCCTCAATTTCAGCCAGAAAATACCTGAAATCACAGAAAAACACACAAACTCATAGTAAAGTCCAGAAATGTGAATTTAACACAAAATCTATTAAAAACATCCCTAAAAGTAACTAGATCCTACTAAAAACATACTAAAAACAATGTCAAAAAGCGTATAAATTATCCGCTCATCACTTTCCTTTCCTCTTCCTAGAGGTTTCTCCGGCCTTAGGTGCCATTAATGATTATGGAAAAATAAAAAACAGAGCTTTTTTTCACACCAAACTTAAAAGGTTTGCTCGTCCTCGACTAAAAGAAGAAAGAAAGGATTAGAGGAAGAAGAGATGGAGGAGATGGAGGTGTGTGAATGATTCGGCCAAGGGGTTTTTTTGGTGGTTATGATGTGTGAAAATGAAGGAGGGTTGTATGATGGTTTTGGAGGAGAAATGGAGGTGATTGGTGGAGATTATTTTGGGGAAGAGTGTTATGGAAAGGTGTGAAAAGGAGAGAGAGTAAGTTGGGGTAGTGTGGATCCTGTGGGGTTCACAGATCCTGAGGTGTCAAGGAATTCTAGTCCCTGCACCTTTCTGGCATTTAAACACCCTTGGACAGCCCTTTCTGGCGTTTAAATGCCAGTCTGCTGCCTTTCCTGGCGTTAAACGCCAGGTTGATGCCCTTTTCTGGCGTTTAACGCCAGCCAGACACCCTTTTCTGGCGTTAAACACCAGTCTGTCTGCCAATTCTGGCGTTTAACTCCTAGAATGCTGCCAGACTGGGCATTAAATGCCCATTCTGCTATCCTTACTGGCGTTTAAATGCCAGTAAGCCTGTCCTCCAGGGTGTGCTATTTTTTATGCTATTTTTTATTCCGCTTTAATTCTGCAGCTGTTTTTGTGACTCCACATGATCATCAACCTAAAGAAAACATAACATGGCAATGGAAAACAAATGTCTATAAAAAATAAATATAATTAAATAACATTGGGTTGCCTCCCAATAAGCGCTTCTTTAATGTCAATAGCTTGACAGTGAGCTCTCAGAGAGCTTCACAAAGACTCAGAGCTTAATAGTGGCCTCCCAACACCAAACTTAGAAGTTGAGTGTGGGGGCTCTGCTTTACTCTGTATTGAGAGAAGCTTTTCATGCTTCCTCTCCATGGTTACAGAGGAAGATCCTTGAGCCTTAAACACAAGGTAGTCCTCATTCAGTTGCAGGACTAACTCTCCTCTGTCCACATCAATCACAGCTCTTGCTGTGGCTAGGAAAGGCCTTCGAAGGATGATGCATTCATCCTCATCCTTCTCAGTGTCTAGGATTATGAAGCCAGCATGGATGTAAAGGCCTTCAACCTTCACTAAGACATCCTCTACAAGTCCATAAGCCTGTTTCATTGATTTGTCTGCTATCTCTAGTGAGATTCTTGCAGCTTGTACCTCAAAGATCCCCAGTTTCTCCATTACAGAGAGTAGTATGAGGTTAATACTTAAACCAAGGTCACACAGAGCCTTCTCAAAGGTCATGGTGCCTATGGTGCAAGGAATTAAGAACCTTCCGGGATCCGATTTCTTCTGAGGTAATTTCTGCTGAACCAAAGCTTTCAGTTCATTGATGAGCATTGGAGGTTCATCCTCCCAAGTCTCATTACCAAATAACTTGGCATTTGTCTTCATGACTTCTCCTAGATACCGAGCAACTTGCTCTTCAACAATTTCTTCATCCTCTTCAGAGGAAAAATACTCATCAGAGCTCATGAATGGCAACAGTAAGTTCAGTGGAATCTTTATTGTCTCTGTATGAGCCTCAGATTCCTTTGGTTCCTCATTAGGAAACTCCTTAGTGGTCAGTGGACGTCCATTGAGGTCTTCCTCACTGGAAATCATTGCCTTTTCCTCCTCTATATGTTCGGCCACTTTGGATATATTGATGGCCTTGCACTCTCTCTTTGGATTCTCTTCTGTATTGCTTGGGAGAGTACTAGGAGGGATTTCAGTAACTCTTTTATACAGCTGACCCACTTGTGCCTCCAAATTTCTGATGGAGGACCTTGTTTTAGTCATGAAACTGGTAGTGGTCTTAGATCGATCAGAGACTATGGTTGCTAAGTCAGAGAGGCTCTGCTTAGAATTCTCTGTATGTTGCTGAGAAGATGATGGAAAAGGCTTGCTATTGCCAAACCTATTTCTCCCACCATTATTATTATTAAAGCCTTGTTGAGGCTTCTATTGATCCTTCCATGAGAAATTTGGATGATTTCTCCATGAAGGATTATAGGTGTTTCCATGGGATTCTCCCATGTAATTCTCCTCTTCCATTGCAAGATTCTCAGGGTTATAAGCTTCTCCTTTAGAGGAGGCTTCTTTAGTACTGCCGGATGCAGCTTGCATTCCAGTCAGATTCTGAGAAATCATATTGACTTGCTGAGTTAATATTTTATTCTGAGCCAATATGGCATTAGAGTATCAATCTCAAGAACTCCTTTCTTCTGAGTCATCCCATTATTCACAGGATTTCTTTCAGAAGTATACATGAACTGGTTATTTGCAACCATTTCAATGAGTTCCTGGGCTTCTGCAGGTGTTTTCTTCAAATGAAGAGACCCACCAGCAGAGTGGTCCAATGACATCTTGGATAATTCAAACAGACCATCATAGAATATACATTCTGAAAGCATGTCAGAAGGACACTTTCTGATCAATTGCTTGTATCTTTCCCAAGCTTCATAGAGGGATTCACCTTCTTTCTGTCTGAAGGTTTGGACTTCCACTTTAAGCTTGATCATCTTTTGAGGTGGAAAGAATTTGGCCAAGAAAGCATTGACCAACTTTTCCCAAGAGTTCAGGCTTTCTCTAGGTTGTGAGTCTAACTATATCCTAGCTCTGTCTCTTACAGCAAAGGGGAAAAGCATAATTCTGTAGACCTCGGGATCAACCCCATTGGTCTTAACAGTGTCATAGATTTGCAAGAATTCAGCTAAGAACTGATGAGGATCTTCCAATGAAAGTCCATGAAACTTGCAATTCTGCTGCATTAGAGAAACTAATTGAGGCTTAAGCTCAAAGTTGTTTGCTCTAATTGCAGGAATTGAGATGCTTCTTCCATAGAAGTTGGAAGTTGGTGCAATAAAGTCACCAAGCATCTTCCTTGCATCTCTAGCATTGTTGTTGGATTCGGCTGCCATGTCTGCTTCTTTTTTGAAATTTTCTGTAAGGTCCTCTCTGGAGTGTTGTGCTTTAGTTTCTCTTAGCTTCCTCTTCAAAGTCCTTTCAGGTTCAGGATCAGCTTCAACAAGAATGTTCTTATCCTTGTTCCTGCTCATATGAAAATGAAGAAAATAAAGAGAGAATGGGAATCCTCTATGTCACAGTATAGAGATTCCTTTATGTGAGTAGAAGAATAGAAGAATGAGAAGAGAGAGGAGATGAGTAATTTGAACAGAGAGAAGAGAGAGGGTTCGAATTATGAGTAGAAGAGAAGTGTTAGTGATTAAATAAATAAATAAAAAGAGATGAGAGAGAGAGTATTCGAATTTTAAGAAGAGGAAAAAGAAAAATATTTTTATTTTTATTTAATTAATTAAGTTAGTTTTGAAAATATTAAAAGAAATAAAATAAAATTAGAATTTAAAACAATTAGTTAATTAAAAAAATTTTTGAAAAAGTTGTTAGTTGTTTTCGAAAATGAGAAGTGAAAAAGTAGTTAGGTGGTTTTGAAAAAGATAAGAAATAGTAAATTTTTAAAATTAAAACAAACAAATCAAGTAATTAGTTGAAAAAGATTTGAAAGTAAGTTTTGAAAAGATAGGAAGTTAGAAAAAGATTTTGAAATTAAAAATTTAAAAAGATATGATTGATCTTTATTTTGAAAATAATTGAAAAGAATTTAAAAAGATTTGATTTTTAAAATTAAAGTTGATGACTTGACTAACAAGAAACTAAAAGATATGATTCTAGAATTTAAAGATTGAACCTTTCTTAACAAGAAAGTAACAAACTTGAAATTTTTGAATCAAAACATTAATTGTTAGCAAGGATTTTCGAAAATATGAAATACAATTAAGAAAAAGATTTTGAAAAATTAGTTTTAAAATTTTCGAAAACATTAAGAGAAAAATGAAAAAGATTTTGAAAAATTTTAAGAATGAAATTCGAAAATCATAAAAAATGGAAAAGAATTGATTTTGAAAAAGATTAAAAAAGATAAAGTTTTTAAATTGTAATTTTGACTTGACTAACAAGAAACAACTAAATTTTAAAAATTTTTGACCAAGTCAACTCAAAATTTCGAAAATTATGAGAAGAATAAGGAAAAGATATTTTTTTTTCGAAAATAAAAATAAAAAGCTTAAACATAAAATAAAATTACCCAAGCTAAGCAAAAAGATGAACCGTCAGTTGTCCAAACTCGAACAATCCCCGGCAAGGCGCCAAAAACTTGGTGCACGGAATTGTGAACACACTTTTCACAACTTCGGTACAACTAACCAGCAAGTGCACTGGGTCGTCCAAGTAATAAAACCTTACGCGAGTAAGGGTCGATCCCACGGAGATTGCCGGCTTGAAGCAAGCTATGGTTATCCTATAAATGTAAGTCAGGCGGATTCAATTGGTTATGAGTTTTGATAATTGAAAGATAAATAAAACGTAAATTAAAATGAAGATACTTATGTAATTCATTGGTGGGAATTTCAGATAAGTGTTTGGAGATGCTTTGTTGCTTCTGAACCTCTGCTTTCCTATTGTCTTCATCCAATCATGCATGCTCCCTTCCATGGCAAGCTGTAAGTTGGTGGATCACCGTTGTCAATGGCTACTATCCGTCCTCTCAGTGAAAACGGTCCAGGTACGGTTTCTGTACGGCTAATCAACTGTCGAATCTCTCGTCTCAGATGAAAAATACCAGGCACAGCTACCGTACGGCTAATCATCTATTGGTTCTCACTTGTGTTGGAATAGGATCTTTCTATCCTTTTGCACACTGTCACTACACCCAACATTCGTGAGTTTGAAGCTCGTCACAGTCATCCCGTCCCAGATCCTACTCGGAATACCACAGACAAGGTTGTGACTTTCCGGATCTCAGGAATGCTGCCAATTAGTTCTAGCCTCTACCACGAAGGTTCTAATCCCACGGATTCAAATGCTCTGTTGTCAGGAGAGGCAAGTCAAATCTGTGGATTAGAGACCCGAGAGATTATACTCCGGCTGTCGTCCAATGACTACATTGAACATCATGTAGACCGCTTGTGGTTGTCAGGCACGCGGATCTTGGCTAAGCGAGTAACGAAGATAGTGGGTGATTGTCACGGGTCACCCCTTCATTCTAACTTAACTGAATTAAGTACGAGAGTATATCTTGGAGAAGAAGTAAGCGTGAATTGAAAGAGAAACAATAGTACTTGCATTAATTCATGAAGAACAGCAGAGCTCCGCACCTTAATCTATGAGGTGTAGAAACTCTACTGTTGGAAAATACATAAGAGAAAATAGCCTAGGCATGGCCGTGAGGCCAGCCAAGCATGAAGTTGATAAAAGATGATAAAGGGCTGAATACAATAAGAAAGACTAGGATTTATACTAAACTAGTTACTAAGGATTACAGAAATTGAGTAACTAAGTGCAGAAAGTGCAGAAATCCACTTTCAGGAGCCACTTGGTGTGTGCTTGGGCTGAGCATTGAGCTTTACACGTGCATAGGCCTTTTCTAGAGTTAAACACCAGCTTGGATGCCAGTTTGGGCATTTAACTCCAGTTCTGGTGCCAGTTCCGGCGTTTTACGCTAGAAAAGAGTCTCTGGCTGGCGTTGAACGCCAGTTTGAGCCATCAAATCTCGAGCAAAGTATGGACTATTATATATTGCTGGAAAGCCCAAGATGTCGACTTTCCAACGCAATTGAGAGCGTGCCAATTGGGCTTCTGTAGCACCAGAAAATCCACTTCGAGTGCAGGAAGGTCAGAATCCAACAGCATCTGCAGTCCTTTCTCAGCCTCTAAATCAGACTTTTGCTCAGATCCCTCAATTTTAGCCAGAAAAAATCTGAAATTACAGAAAAATACACAAACGCATAGTAAAGTCCAGAAATATGATTTTTGCATAAAAATTAATAAAAATATAATAAAAAGTAACTAAAACATACTAAAAATTACCTAACAATAATGCCAAAAAGCTTATAAATTATCCGCTCATCAGCACCCATTTTTGTAATAGGAGATTGACCGCTCTACTGAAGAAAGATGCCATTGTGTACAAGGTAGCAACAGCTTACCACCCTCAGACCAATGGGCAAGCAGAAGTATCTAACAGGGAGATAAAGCGCATTTTGGAGAAGATAGCCAAGCCTCATAGGAAGGACTGGAGCACCAGACTTATTGATGCGCTTTGGGCTTATTTGACAGCATACAAGACACCCATAGGAATGAGTCCCTTCCGCTTAGTATACGGAAAGGCTTGTCACCTCCCAGTGGAGGTGGAACACAAGGCTTTCTGGGCAGTGAGGGAATGGAACATGGGATTTGAGAAGGCTGGTGCTGAAAGGAAGCTGCAACTGGCAGAACTGGAGATCCTTCGACTCAAAGCATATGACAACTCCAGACTATACAAAGAGAAGGTGAAGGCTGTGCATGACAAGCATATCAAGAGAAGAGAGTTCAAACCTGGGGGGAGCTGGTTCTCCTCTATAATTCAAGGATGAGGCTCATGCCAGGCAAGCTGAGATCAAGGTGGGAAGGCCCCTATAGAGTAGAAAAGGCAGAGCCATACGGAGTCTTTCACTTGAGTCATCCTTCAAGCCCTAAATTCATCAAGGTCAATGGACATCGCTTAAAGCTGTATCATGGTGAGAAGATAAAGAACACCAAGGAGCTAGAGATCTTCCTCTTGGAAGATCCACCAACAACAGAAGACTGAGCTTGTGGACCGTCCAACTTAAGGACGTAAAAAGCAAAGTGCTAGGTGGGAGACAACCCACCATGGTATGATCGTTCCTTTTTCTTTCCAAGTTTTATTTTATTTAGTTTTTCACAGTACTCTTCGTAATTTTTGCATTCTGCATTCTGCATAAAAAAAGGGGTGTGCGACACGCAAGCGTCGCTGACGCGTACGCATCATGTGTGAATACACAATACCCAGGAACTGAACAGAGAGTTGGGCAGGAGTGGTGCTGGTGGTGTGCCCTATGCACAAACAAGCCTACGCATACGCGTCCCTCACGCGTACGCGTGACCCAATAAATCGGTGTAAATAGGTGTTTGGCCCGAGAGTTGTGCTGGTTTGGTGATGGAACCGTGCAGGGAGCACAATCCCCATCACGCATACGCATCCCTGATACGTGCCCGTCAGTTTCCCAAACTGGCCATCCACGCGTGTGAGTGCCTGACGCGCACGCATCGCATGCCATTTTTGCCACATGCCCAGAGCGAACAGAGAGTTGTGCGTATGCATTAATGCCCTCGCGCGATTCACATAATCAAAGGCACGCATAGGTGTGCCCGACGCTTACGCGTCACTATTCAATCTGCGAGACCCACGCGTACGTGTGATGCACGCATACACGTCGCATGCGACGCACAATTAAACCACCTTAGTGCCTGATTTCAAATTATCTCTCCCTCAATCCTAATTCTTTTCAATCCTACTTATTTCTTCTTTCTTCTTACTCTCTTCTTCCTTATTCTTTCTTACTTTCTTCTCCCCTTCTTCATCTACACTATCAGGTTTCTTTTCTTCCTCCCTTATACTCTTTCATTATTGCATTTACTTATTTTTTCTTTCTTCTAAAATTTTCTTTTATGCTTAGTTATTTATGGTTTCTTTTTCTTTCTTTTCTCATGCATTCTTATGTTGGTATTGGAGTTTTATTTAGGTCTTACCTTACTATAATAAAGCTTGTGGATATTATGTGGAGTAATTTGATAATTGACATCTTAGTTTGGCTCTCACATACATTTGGATTATATTATTTTCATTCCTATTTTGACTTGCACACCAAGTGTTTGTGAAAAAGCTCTTATGGTATTTTGAATCCTATTTTTCTACTCTTTTACTTGAATACCTCTTTTTCACAACACTTGCAATCCACATGTATTTGGGATTATCATTCACAATTGTCATCATTACAAGTGCTCTTTAATTTTGCACATTTAATACTTGATGCTTGAGCTATGCTTTTAACTCGTATTTCTGCATGCCATAAACACTCCTGCACCTCATTGTTATGAATTGCCTTCTTGATCTTAATTGCTATCTTACCTACATGTTGTAGCTACCATGTATTTAAGCTATTCCTTTTTCTTCGGCATTCATTATCACTTGGAATTTTCCACCTTTTGGTTTTAGTTATCTATATTTAATACTCTTCCTTTTCTTCCTTCTTTAGACATGGGTACCAAGAAAGGAAAAGAGAAATCCACTGATAAGACACCAGCAAGGAGAGGAACCAAGAGAGCTCCAGCTAAGGCGCTTCCATCTACCAGTGTCAAGCCGCCAACAAAGCAGGTAAAGAGAATTATTAAAGTTGATGAATCAGAGAAAGCCTTTCCCGTACGGGACTCCATACGGTTTACTAACCGTTATTGCGAACAGATGTTCCCCATCCTAGCTGAGCGGAACTACAACAATGAGCATCTACTCATTGTCCCAACACAATTTGTTGATTTTGTGGAGCCCCGCATAGAGAGGAGACAGTGGGGATTTTTGAGGAGGCAGCCGCGGGAGGCTAACTTATCATGGGTAGTCGAATTCTACTCCAACTTCTACTCTCTTACCCTGCAGACTGTCTATGTTCGTCAGAAGCAAGTCCCTGTCTCCGAGAGTGCCATACAGTGAGTACTGGATCTTCCACCTAGTCAAGAGGGATTGGAAGCATATCAAGAAGCCTCTCATAAGTGCCAGATGTTTCAGTTTGATTGGGGTAGCGTCCTTGGAGTTATAGCCTAACCTGGCAGCACCTGGATCTATGGGCAGTACCTGTTAAAACCCAAGAGCATCTCAGCCCAATCACTCACCTTGGAGGCTCGCGTGTGGGCTCAGATTATGTCCCACTATCTCTTCCCAAGCACTCACGAGTTAACCTTCACAGCAGACATGGCTGTTCTTCTCTGGTGCATCCTGACAGAGCAACCTCTCAACCTGCCCTGACACATCTGGCAAGCAATGGGACATGTACAGATTACGGGTAACCTGCCTTTCCCCGCCTTGATTTCAGATTTAGTCTCTGCAGTAGGTGTGTCATATCGGACAGGAGACACGAAGGTCATGATCCCTAGGGTCGACCAGTATGTCCTGAATGGGAAGTACATCCGACTACCAGCTCCCTCTGCGAGCTGGCCTACAGGCCCTTCTTTGGATACTCCACCTTCATCCACACCACAAGCACCATCCACCCATCAGATGTTTCTTCAGATCCTTAAGAGGTTCGATCGGCAAGACCGGCGAATGGAGTGAATGGAGCGCCGTAACAAGCGCCGATACAACTACCTGAAAGAACTCATAGTTGGTACACACCCACCTCCAGAACAGAAGGACACCCCGGACTCTCCTTCATCCAGTAGCACAGGGAGCCATGGCGAACCAGACAGCGGAGGCGATGCTTCCAGCCCTACCTTGCTCCTTACTGATGGCACGGAGGACCGTGCCAAGCCTTAAGTGTGGGGAGGTCAGTACCTGACTTTCGGAGGTAATTTCTCTCTCTTAACACCAACAATTTAGCTTTTCTTTTATTAGATAGGATAGATTGCATGATAATAATTTTTTGCATGTATGTTTTGCTTGGTTAAAGTAATGAGTTTCTTTTCAAGACCCTTTTTATAGTATTTCACAAATTTAAATTGAAAATTTGTGTTAAACTTATTTGAGGATTGTATTTGGAACAAGGTTTATAGCTAAGAACACACAACCCGTGAGTTTTGAGCTTAATCATATGGTTACATTATTTAACCATGATTTTTATTCTTGTGTGTTTTCTTCTCTATGATTGCAATCTTTGCTTTGTTCCATTCTATATGTCCATTGCTTAGTGTATTTGCATGCATACATATGATTGAGGCCATCATTTATTTTTAGCTCACTTATCCCAAATAGCCTACCGTTTCAATTACCTTTGTTTGCCACTTTGAGCCTTTTAATCCCCATTTATTCTTTATATTACCACTTCACTAGCCTTAAGCGAAAAACAAGTAATTACCTGATTTGAATCTTTGGTTAGCTTAAGATAGTGTGTTAACTAAGTGTGGGAACTGTGAGAAACCTGGGTTAATAAGGAATGTGTTATGTTTTTACTTTAAATTAAATATTGGAAATTTGGGTGCCTACTCATGTGAAATCAGAAAAACCATGTGCATTGAAATGTTATGTTTGCCTTCATGTTCAGTATTTTTACCTTAAAAAAAAAGAAAAAAATAGAAAGAGAAAAAAAAAGAAGTTATTTCACAACATAAATAAATAAATAAATAAATAAATAGGGGATAAAATTACCCCAATGTTAAGTTTAATAAAAGATCAATGCATATGTGGTGAAATTAAAGAAAAATTTGATACATGAGTATGTGATGCAAAAGTGGGATTATGGGTAGCTAGGCATGATTTTAGAGTTATATAGAGTGTATGTATGTTAGGTGAGAACTTAGGTTAGTCAAAGATTCATGTTATAGCTCACTTGGCTATACATATGTCCTCACCGTTACCTTAGCCCCATTACAACCTTGAAAAGACCTCATGATGTTTGCATTGGTATACTAAACATTTGTTGATTAGTTAGATGAAGAACAAAGTTTTAGAAAGCATGACTAGAGAAGAATAGAGTGATCAACCCTAGACACTTGAGAAATTAGAGCACATATACACTACCAGTGAGGGTTCAATGCTTGATTCTAGGTTCCCTGCTTTTTTGAGCTATCTTCTTACAAGTTTACTTGTCTTTTATTGTATGATTTGAATTAGTGGAATTTGATTTATGTTTGTCTTGGAGAACTTATTTACTTTTAAATAAGTAGACAGAATCATCTCAACATATAGTTGTATTCATATATAGGTTGCATTTCATGAGTCTTACTTTCCCCCATTCATTCTTTCTATCTCCTTGAGCTTAGCATGAGGACATGCTAATGTTTAAGTGTAGAGAGATTGATAAACCACTATTTTATGGTTTATCTTGTGCTCAATTGAGTGGTTTTTATCAAGTCCTTGCACACTTATTCATACTATTTGCATGATTTTACAATTCCTTCCCAATTTTATTCTATGGTTGAAATTTTGCTTCCTAAGCCTTTAAATTGTGTATTTTAATCCCCCTTTATACCATTCGATGCCGTGATCTGTGTGTTTAGTGTTTTCAGGCTTTATAGGGCAGGAATGGCTTAGAGGATGGAGAGGAAGCTTGCAAAAATGGAAGGAACACAAGAAATAAAGGAGACAACCAGCGAGCATCGACGCGCACGCATGGCTCACGCGTGCGCGTGATCTGGAGATTTTCACAGCGATGCGTGTGCGTACCTGACGCGTACGCGTGAAAGCGAGATTGCATGGCGACGCGTGCGCGTACCTGACGCGTACGCGTGATGTGCGCCATATGCAGAAAATGCAGAATACGCTGGGGCAATTTTGGGCTGAGTTTGGACCTAGTTTTCGGCCCAGAAACACATACTAGAGCCAGGGGACAAGCAGAGACTCAACACACATTCAGATTACGTAGTTTTAGCTTTTAGTCTTGAATCTTAGAGAGAGAATACTACTTCCTCTAGGTTTTCTTCATATTGATAGTTTTAGAGTTTATGCTTTTGATTTGGCTATTGAGAAGAATTAGTACCCCCGTTGAAGTTTCCATTATTCTAGTTTATTTTCTTATTCCTTTACTCTTTTGATTACTCATTAACCCTATTCAGATACGTATGTTTATGATTTTGGAATTTATTAATGCAAAGAACTATTTTTACCTTTAATTAATTTCCAGTTATTATTTAATTTATCATGTCTTCTTCTTATTCCCTTTATATACATGTGAACGTTGTATTCATGTCAATGGAGTAGACTTCCAACTTGACTTGGGAGTTGATTAAAAGGAGACCCTTGAGTTGGAATACTTAAGTGATAATTTTAATTGGAAGTTGTTGGCTGGCTCTCTAGTCTCTAACTCTAATCCTTTCTTAGGAGAGGATTAGGACTTAAGGATAGAGTTGGTTAGTTAGTTACTTGACTTTCCTTTATTCAGTAAGGGATGACTAAGTAGAACAACAACCTTTTACTATTACACTTGGGAAAATCCAACAAGGATAGAAATTCCAATTAATCTTCTCCCGGTTAAGGCCTTTATTTTAATTATATAAATTCTCTCGCTAATTTTTATGCTCTAATTTGCAATCATTTATTTTTTTGTTCTTCAAACTCTTAAAATTTCTTGGAAAACTTCTGATCAATAAATAACACTCTTCTGTCAACTCGTTGGGAGAGGACCTGGGATTTCTACTCCTAGTATTTTTATTCTAAATTTGTGACAAATGCTTTCTAAATTAACAAAGCGGGATTTTCGTCGGTTAAGAACTATACTTGCAACACTATTCTTATATTAATTCTTAATCGGCAATTTTCCGCCTCGTTAGTGTGCTTTTATTGGCGTTCAACGCCAGCTCTGATAGCTCTTTGGGCGTTGAACGCCCAGGCTGTGCACCCTTACTGGTGTTAAATGCCAATTTCTCTAGCATTCTGGGCGTTGAAAGCCTAGCAGGGATGTCCTTGCTGGCGTTCAACACCAGCTTCCTTGGGTGTGTGGGCGTTGAACGCCCAATGAGGGGTTCCTCACTGGTGTTCAGTGCCAGAAAGCCTGTCTGGCTGGGCGTTGAACGCCCATTGAGGGGTTTCTCACTGGCGTTTAACGCCAGAAAGCCTGGGTGATTTGGCGTTGAACGCCCAGCCAGTGCTCCCTGGCTGCTGCCAGGAGGGGCGTTGAACGCCCAGTGAGGGCTTCCTCACTGGCGTTCAGCGCCAGGCTTGCTGTCAGGTTGGGCATTGAACGCCCAGTGAGATCTTTGTCACTAGCATCCAATGCCTTCCCAGTCTCTCTAGACTCGACCTCTGCCTCAGTGGAATGTATCATATTTAAACTTAAGCAAAGATCATATAAGGCTTTGTCAAAAAAATGATCTTTCCAGTAGTCCATAGGATCTGAAAGGTCCCTGGATCTGGCATCTTCTTTGGCAGCTCATGCTAAATTAAGATACTGTACTTTTTAGTAAGTATCTCTATTTCATCTCCCCTTAGGTCCTTCTTTTCAAAAAGAATACCTTTTAGATAGGCCATGTAGGGAGTCTTCTTTTCCAATACCTCTATAGAAGAGATATTGACTTGCAGCTCCTTAAGGGCTGTTGGGAAATGAGCCAGCTGCTCATCTGCCAGTTCTTTCTGCACGCCAAGGAAAGGTAGCTCTTGAGGCTCTTTCACCTCTGCAAGGGCGTGCTTTGTGGGAGTCATAGGGTTCTCTTGCACACCCAGAGAAGATTTAACTCGAGGTTCCTTCCCCTCTGTAGGAGCATGCTCAATGGCATTCTCAGGATCCTTCTGGTCCATGATTGCCTTAAGTCCCTCAGTAGTATGCTCCTGAGGTTCGGACTCCTTGGTACTAATGAGGGCCAGACACTCTTCTCTTTGATTCACTTCTGTGGCTCTGAGAAGAGTGTTAGGGTGTTTCTTCAGTTTCTGAGGAAGATTCCTCTAAATGACTGCTGTATTGCACTCGTTAGTAAGAGCTACTGTCTCTACTTCCCTCTAATCCTACTTATGACTCAAAATGTCCTTCATGAACTTAGCATAAGAAGGTATCTATTCAAGAGCCTCTGCAAAATAGATCTTTATCTCTAATGTTCTGAGATAATCCGCAAAGTGGGCAATTTGTTTATCGTTTTCCTCTTGACAGAGTCTCTGAGGAAATGGCATCTTAGCCTTGTATTCATCAACCTTGGTTGATGAAGGTTGAATGACATGTGAGTTGGAAGGGAGGTTACTACCTTGCTTAGGAGGGTTGTTATCAGTGAGTGACTGACCTCCGTTGCTTGGGCATTCAACGCCCAAGCTGCTGTTCCCTTGGGCGTTTGGACGCCCAATCTCTACCCTTTCCTGGCGCTCAACGCCAAGAGGGATACCTTTCTGGGCATTTGAACATCCAATCTTTGCCCTTTCCTGGCATTCAACGCCAAAAGGGATACCTCTCTGGGTGTTTAAACGCCGAGAGTCATCATGTGCAGAGACCTGGTTATCCTCTATGGGCTTCTCGTTCTTATTGCACTGAGGTTGGGTGCTTAAGATTTTTCCACTCCTCAGTTGAATGGCCTGGCATTCATCTGTTATCTGCTTAGATAACTGCTACCTTGTTTGACTCAACTGGGCTTCCATATTGCTGTTAGAAGCATGAGTTTCTCGCAGAGCCTCTTGTAGTTCCAGCAGTTGTTGGGCAAGGGCTTGCAGTTGTTGAGTCAATGGGCCGTCCTGCTCTGGAGGGTTAGGTTCAGTAGCTACTGCCTTAACCTCTCCTTTTATAGAAGGCTCAGGAGATGAGTACAGATGCTGATTAGTGGCAACTGTCTCAATAAGCTCTTGAGCTTCTCCTATGGTCTTTCTCATGTGTATAGAGCCACCAGCAGAGTGGTCTAAAGACATTCTAGCCATCTCTAAAAGTCCATAGTAGAAGATGTCTAATTGTACCCATTCTAAAAACATTTCAGTGGAACATTTTCTTAACATCCTTCTAAACCTTTCCTAGGCATCATAAAGAGATTCATTATCTCCTTCTCTGAAGCCTTGGATGTCCAGCCTCAGTTGGGTCATCTTTCTTGGGGAAAAGTATTGATTTAAAAACTTGTCCACTAATTGTTTTCAAGTTTTTAAACTAGCTTTAGGCTGGTTATCCAACCACCTTTTTGCTTGGTCCTTTACAGCAAAAGGAAAAAGCAATAATCTATAGACATCTTGATCTACTCCCTCACTGTGTACTGCGTCAGCAATCTTTAAGAAATTCGCCAGGAATTCTATAGGTTCCTCCTGAGGAAGCCCAAAATACTGACTATTCTGCTGCACTAGAGTAATGAGTTGAGGGTTCACTTCAAAGCTACTAGCTCTGATGTGAGGTATGCTGATACTTCTTCTATAGAAGTCAGCAGAGGAATTTGTATAATATCTCAGAGTTTTCCTGAACTCTTCATTCCCACTTGGGTTCATAATAAAGAAAGGTAGAAGGAAAGGAAGAAGAAATAGGGATAGGAGAGATGAATAAGAATTAAAATATTTTTGTTTTTTTATTTATTTATTTAAATCAAAATTAAATTAATTAATTAAAAGGAATTTAAAATTTAATTATTAAATTTCAAAAATAGAAGAGAGAGGAGAAGAAGAGGACTTTCGAAAATTAGAGAGAAGCAGTTAGTTAGGGAGTTTTGAAAATTAAAGAGAAGATATGTAATTAATTAAAAAGAGATTTGACTTTAAGATTTGAAATTTGAATTTTAAATTTTGAAAAAGATTTAAAATTTCAAAAGATTTAATTTTAAAAATTGAAATTTGAAATTTGAATTTTAGATTTTGAAATTGAATTTTGAAATTTTAATTTTGAATTTTTGAATATTGAAAGAGATATGATTTTTGAAAAAGATAAGATTTTTAATTTTGAAAAGATTTTATTTTTGAAAATTAAAAACTAAGATCAGATAAGATAAAAATTTAAAAATAGAAATCTAAATTTTTAACTTGAAAATTTCAAAATATGATTAGGATAAAAATAAAAAATATTTTTTTTATTTTTGAATTTAATGATGAAAGAGAAAAATAAGTAGAAGACTCAAGACTTAAAATTTTTAGATCTAATGTTACTAATTTTCGAAAACTTTTAGAGGGAAACACTAAGGAACACCAAACTTAAAAATTTTAAGATCAAAACACATAAAAAACTCAAGAACACTTTGAAGACTAACAAGAACCCGAAGAACAAGATTCAAAAACTCAAAGAACACAAGAACATGTAAAGAACACCAAACTTAAAATTTTTTAACATCAAACATAAAATTTTTGAAAAATTGAAAGAAAAATAAAAGAAAACACCAAACTTAAAGATTTGACATAAGAATTAAACAAAGAAAATATTTTTAAAAATTTTTTGAAAGAAAGATACCAAAAATCGAAAATTGCAATAAGACCAACAACAAATACTCAAACACCAAACAAAGAATTGAAACAAGAGTCAAACCAAGAATAAGGATTGAACAAAGAAAAGAAAAATATTTTTGAAAAATTTTATTTTGATTTTTTTTTTGATAAATTGAAGGAGAAGAAAATAAAAATAAAAAACTCAACAACAACACAAACTGAACGAAGAAAAGAAAAATACTTTTGAAAAAGGTTTTAAAATTTTTTTTGAAAAATAAGATAAAAAGAAAATAAAAATAAAAGACCCAAACCAAAAAAAGAAAGTTATACTCTTGCAAATATCAAAGACAATACTTGATCTAGGGAGCAAGACAATCCATCAGTTTGTCCAAACTCAACAATCCCTGGCAACAACGCCAAAAACTTGGTGCAAACGAATCCCCATACCTTCGTACAGCAGTACCAGCAAGTGCACTGGGTCGTCCAAGTAATACCTGAGCGAGTCAGGATCGATCCCACGAGGATTGTGGTTTGAAGCAAGCTATGGTTATCTTGCAGGTCTTAGTCAGGCAGATTAGAAGGATTTGTTGGATACGGAATTTTGTTAGGACTATGGGTTTATTATAATATGGTGCTAATACTTTAAAGATAAAGTTAAGGATTCGAGTTGCTTTGCCTTTCTAAATTAACTCTGGTATTACTGCTCTCTTTGCTTGTGAGTGATTTCTTCAATGGCACGCTATATGTGATTGATACTGGTTTGAGCAGCTGCCAATACTCCTACAGATCTGAACCCCAGGTTTAGTGCAAATCAATTCTGATTGAGGGTGAAGCTCGTACAGTTCATTCTCCTTAATGATCCTACTCAAAACGCCACAGACAAGGTCAGATCTTCCAGATCAGTGAATGCTGAACCTTGGGTTCTAGCCTCTACCACAGAGACCCTAATCTCCTCGGAAATCGGCTGAACTGATGTCTTGAGAAGTCCCCAACGACGTCGTGGATTAGCCGTTTGAAATATGTATAAACATAGCTGTTGGTTCGTCCTTGTCTAGTAAAAGGCGCATTCTGAACCCAAGTAGACGCGGGTGTTTGTCAGGCACGTTCGTCTTAATGTGATGAACAGAGCTAATTTGTCAGATCATCCTATTCACCACGATGAAGATCGAATATACATCTTAGAATTAATCAAACACGGATCGAAAAGAAACAGTAATACTTTTATTAATTTATTAGACTCAGCAGTGCTCCTCCCCTCAAACTAAGAGGTTTGGAAACTCATACTGAAGATAAAACACAATGTAAAGTGTGAATAATGCTGAATGGTGATATGTTGTTCGAATGATTATATAAAATACACTTTAAATACTAAACAAATGACTAGTAAGTGTAAAACAGTCTATTTAGTACTAAAATCCACTTCTGGGGCCTACTTAGTGAGTGTTTGGGCTGAACCTTGATGAGATCCATGTGCTAGAGGGTCCTCTTTGGGCGTTTGTACATTGGTCTTTGCTCTTTGGGCGCTGGACACCTAGAAGGGGACCGGAAGCTGGAGTTGAACGCCAGTTTTGGACCTTCTAATTCGTAGCAAAGTATAAACTATTATATATTGCTGGAAAGCTCTGGAAGTCAGCTATCCATAGACGTGGAGAACGCTCTATTTGGACTTCTGTAGCTCTAGAAAATCTCTTCCGAATGCAAGAAGGTCAGATCCAGACATCTGCAGTGCTTTCTCTGTCTCGGAATCAGACTTTTGCTCTAGCTCCTCAATTTTAGCCAGAAATTACCTTAAATTGTACAAAAATACAAAAACTCATATTAGAATCCAAAAATATGAATTTAATACTAAAACCTATAAAAACTTAATAAAAACTAAATAATACATACTAAAAACTATATGAAAATGATGTCAAAAAGCGTATAAAATATCCACTCATTAACAATTCACATTCTTCTTCTCCTCCATTTTCTTTCTTACTTTGTAAATATTTTAGTTATGAATTACTAACTTTTTTCATTGGGAAAGAGATCTCTATTGCTATTTGATGGATTAAATTGTTTTTATTCTTATTATTCTCTTCATCTCTCTTTGATTTACTTGAAAGATTTTTGTTCTTCATTCAAGAACTCAATTATCTTGAGAAAGAGATTGAGTTCGTATGGATTCTATGTGAACCTTGGGAAAGGAGATCATAGAATCATGCTTGAAAATTCTTCTTACACTTGAGTAGATTTGGGTATGGATGGGATATTGTAACATTTAATCTATCCATTATTTGGGTCTAGGAAAGTATGTGGTATAATCAAGGACCAATCTTTATCTCTTCTCATCAGCAATTAGATCAAGTAATTGGTAATTATTCAAGGGGGGTAGAGAGATTGAATCACCAAGGGATTGGGGTTTAATCACTCATGATTGCCAAGAGATCAATGAGTTGCATGATTGAAGATGAGATGAAAGCAATTGATCCGGAGAATTCAATATCTCTTTATCCCAATATCCATTTTACCTTTAGTTCTTATATTTACTTTATGGTTATTTATATTTCCTGCACTTTACATTTCCAGCACTTTACTTTCTTGTACTTTACATTTATGCCATTTACTTTCTTGCACTTTATTGCTTTCCTTTACTTTCATGCAATTTACATTTCTTGCTGCTCATCACCCAATTGTGTTTATCTAACTAGAATAATCAATCAACTATTACTTGCTTAATCCGTTAATCTCTGTGGGATTCAACCTCACTCTTTATGAGTTTTTACTTGACGACAATTCAATATACTTGCCGAAGGAAGATTGTAGAGATACAAAATTCCATGATCAATGAAAATTGGGTCCGTGAAGTTTACGCCATTCACAGAATGGGTGAAAAGAATTTTTAATAAAAAAGTTATGCGCGTTTGAAGTTTGGTGTAAAAAACTGAATTCTGTAGCAAAATAGCTTTTTCTAAAAATTGGGAGGCATGAGTATGTGAAACAGGCATGCGAATGCGAGGATGGGCCTCTATCCAACACTCATGCATACGCGACCCTGTCATGCGTACATGAAAATGTCAATTTTACACTCCCGCATATGCGGCCGTTGGCATGCGTACGGGGAAACCTTTTTCTGTTTTGAATGGTCGCATACGCGGACATAGCTCGCGTACGCGACATTGCCAATTCGACGCTCATGCGTACATAGAAATGTCCATGTGTACGCATGACCCCTATTTTGTTGAATTATGATTCTTGTGTTTTTAAGCACTCCTTTGGTTTTCTAAACCTCTATAATTACTATTTAGGATCCCTTAGCAAGTATTTAGGCTTTTGGGACAAGGGAAACACAATGCATGAATTTAATTGAATATTTTTCTTTTATGAGATTAGAGATGGTGACTTAGGCATGGGAAGTTCTGTGGATGGAATAACTAGAGTGAATTGGTGGAGTATAACATTGATAACGAATTGAGGAAAATGAAAGATTGAGACTGTTGAAATTGATGAGATGAAAGTTTTTGAACATGCGATATATGAGAAGTGATTATTGTGACTGAAATACTATATTACTGATGTGCTTTGATTGATAAGTCGCTATGCGCCTCGCAAGGATGGTGTTTAATCCCGGTTGTCGAAATTGCAGCGCTGGCGTAAGGACGATAGTTAATCCTGCTTACGTTTAGATGTGAGGTTTGAGGCAGAGTATCCCGCTCGCATCCTATCGAGTCACAAGACTGTGCTGGCACTATATCCCTGGGGTACCAATTATTCGTGACTGAAAGGCAACATCCCAAGGGGATGTGTGGGGTTGGAAGTTGAACCAACAAGTGATATCATGGCCAATAAGACACGCATTCAACATATGCATTCTTATGTGTTTGTTTGCTTTGTTTACTTGTATCGTGCCAACTTGTATAACATGTTTAATTGCTAGTTGAATTACCTACTGTAATGGATATTACTTGTGTTTTACTTGCTTGCTCTATTTGTGTTTTCTGCTGGAATTGAGGAGGTTTGGTAGGTGGTGGCGATGGGATCGCATGTAGGATAGGTTGGCGAATACTGTGGGATAGCGATGATCTGTTATCTTAGAAAATCCTTAAGTTTACATAACCCTTTATGAAATTTTTATAAAAATGTTTCTAAGTTTGAATCTTATGGATGTGGGAAGTTCTAGGATTGCATTTGGCTCTTCGGAACCTTATATCTTCTCTATTAGGCACTATTACCATACTGAGAACCTCCAGTTCTCATATCATATGTTGTTGTTGTTTTTCAGATGCAGGTCACGACCCACTTCATTGAGTTTGCAGATGGTGACAAAGCAGATGATGGCTCACTTTTTGCCTTTTGTTTATTTTACTGTAGTTATTCTCTCGGTTTTGATGATCGTAATTGTTGCCTTAGAGGCTTAAGCTTTGACAGACATGATGTATCTGTTTTAACTTTCAAAAACTCGGTTGTATTTGTCTTATATATATACCTTGTTTATCTTTTATCTATAATTCCTTTTTCTTACCTTTATGCTTTAGTTACTATGTGAGAAAGCTTCGTGCTTTTGTATCTCTATTTTCTACATCTTTGAGCTTTTATTCCTTCATCGAGCTTCTAGCGTATTATATTTCTTGATTATATACTATTGTATGAGCTTTAGAACTGTCGTGGTACTTTGTCGCCCTTTGTTTTATGGTTAGAGGTAAGGCTTAAGGTGATACAGTGTTACAATTTCCTTGTACCTCTTCCAGACTTCATAAAGGAATTCTCCATCTTTCTGTATTAAGTTTTGGATATCATGTCTCAGCTTTGCTAACTTCTATGGAGGAAAGAATTTGGTTAAGAATTTATCAAGCAAATCATCACATGTTGCTATACTTTCCTTTAGTTGACTTTAGAGCCACTGCTTGGCCCGATCCCTTACAGAGAATGGGAACAACCTCAATCGATAAGCTTTAGGGAAGACGCCATTAGATTTGACTGTGTCACATATCTGGAGGAAGCTGAATATGTGCAGATTAGGATCTTCTTGAGGACTCCCACTGAGTTTGCAATTTTTTTGCACCAAAGAGATGCGTTGAGGCTTCAGTTCAAAGTTATTTTCCTCCACAGTTGGTGCTACCATGCTACTTACACAATTTCCAGGAGTGGGTTTGGCAAAAGACTCAAGAGTCCTCCTAGCATTGGGATTATTATGGTCAGGATTGTTGTCTACCATTGTGTTTTCTAGCTCCTCTTCAATTTCTTCTACTATCCTCTAGTTTCTAACTTGCTTCCTCAATCGCCAAAGGGTTAGTTTAATTTCAGGATCAAATTGGAGAAGCTCTTCTTCTTGATTGTCTTGCATAAACACACCAACAACAAGAAAACAAATTGGAATTCCCTATGTCAAAATGAAGAAAAATCCTAGTGAGGTAAAAAATGAAAAACAGCAAAATAAAGGTCTAATCTAGGTATTCAATTAACCGATTTGTTGTTAATCTCAATTAATCTTCAGCAACAGCGTCAAAAACTTGATGGATTATTTCTAAACTATCTGCAAGTGCACTGAGTCGTATCAAGTAATACCATGGGAGTGGGTTATCATTCCCACGAGGATTAACGGACTAAGCAAGCAATGGTCAATCGATTATTCTAGTTAGACAATTAAAAACTAGGGTTTTAGAGGCAATTTGCATCAAAATAGTGAATTAAACAAAAGAGAGTTGTAAACAGTTGACAAAGTAATATGATTAAAAGAGTTAAGGTTTTAGAGTTGTTAAAAATTCAGGAGGAATGCTTTTCACTCTCTATTTTGATCATGCAAGATATATCTATGACAAATTATAAATAACCAAATCCCTATCCCATGGTAATTTAATTCATCTTTTCTTAATAAATTGTCAATTCCTTGATCAATTGATTATGATAAGAGGTGAGGTATGTTCACTGATTTAACGCCACACAATTCTTAAGAACTAAGCCTAGTTGATTCAATGTCACTTATCAAGTCCAGCTTTAAAACTTAAAGAATCTTGATAAAACATTTTCAAGTTTAATTCCAATAATTAACTTTTTCAAGCTAATAAGATAATTCAAGTCAAATTAGAATTACTTTCCAATACATTCAAATCCTTGTGATAAAGAACGAAAACTTTTTTCTTAAGAAAACATCAATGTATTAATCAAAAATAGAAAATCTATAACATTAGACCATTAGACTAATAGAGCTCATAATCTTAATAGAGGATATTAGTAACTTATAGTGTGCTTGAAAATAAAAAACAATGAATTCAAAAACGGATGAAGGAAGAGGTCACATGTGTGTCTCTTTTCCTTTAAATACTAACCCTAGAAACTAATTTAGAATTCAAACTAATTCCAAAAGAAACAAAATCAAATCAAATCAAATCTAATTAATTCTTCTCAAATGGTTTTCCCCCCTCAAATTAAACCATAAGTGATTATCTTCATAATTGACAAACAAGGCTTGATCTCATGGGCTTGTGCTAATCTTGAATCATCTAATTTAATGCATGAATAATTGAAAGATTAGTGAATGATTGGTGAAGGATCCAAAGCCGTAGGTGTTGGGCCAATGTCATGTGTTATACGCATGCTTCCTAGGTTATACGTGTGGGCTTTTAATTGAGAATTCTTGGCCTCTGTGAGCCATGTGTTATATGCATAGGCCCATGTATTATACGTATGGATTAAAGGAAAGACGGCTTGCATTATATGCAAGGCTCATGTGTTATATGTATGGTCTTGGTTTGCCACTAGAAGGTGCATTTTGTTGGTACATTATACGCACCATCCATGCATATAACAGATGGCTTTCTTGGGCCACTAGAAGGTGTATTTTGTTGGTGCGTTATACACGTGGTTCTTGCGTATAATGCATGGCTTTCTTCAACATTCCAGGGCCTTAAACTTTCGCATGCTTAGTCCAGAGAGCTCTTTATTTGTTCCAGGGATCTTTCTGTTTGTTCTAGAAGCTCATCTGTTTGCTCCATCCTTTCCCTGCTCGTTAGTGTTTTAGTTGCTAACCTCTCTTCTTCCTTGATCTTTGCTAACTTTCTTTCAAAATCTCCTGTAGTAAAAGAATTCAAAATAACTCAAAGTGATGCTCACTAAATCATGAAATTATTGCTTATTAAACAAGAATAATTAGCTTATTGAATGAAAATCTAAAGAAAAAATAACTAAAGATGCATATGCATCAATAGGACTCAATCCCGCATTATATAATCCGAATTTAACTTTCCCTGTTAAAATTGATCAAATAATTCCCTTGTAGCTGGATAATATTCCCTTGCATCGTGTAGTACTGACCAAATTGATTATTGAATTGTGGTCAGAGTTATCAGCTCAACAATAACTTCCTCAATGGGAAGCTTAGACAGTGTGTCAGCTACCTGATTTAGTTTTCCAGGTCAGTATTCTATCTCAAACTCATAGCCTAGCAACTTATAGAGATAGTACTATTGTTCTAGGGTTTAGATGACCTACGTCATAAGTTCCCTAAGTCCATGGTAATTAGTTTTATTAAAACCATCTTCCAAATAGATAGTGTCACCACTTTTCCACTGCTTGAGTGATAACATAGAGTTCTCTCATGTAAACAGATGAGATGCGTAGTTTCTAATTGAGCTTCTTGCTAAAATATGCAAGAGGATGCCCCTGTTGGAACAAATTTTTGGTAGTACCTGGTCAGCCCTAAAAATCCTTGTAATTGTTTCAGAGTGTTCGCCATTGCCAAGCCAAATTAGCTTCAATCATAGAGGGATCAACGCTAACCCCTTGGAAACTCACGATATGTCCAAAATAGTCGACCTGGGTATGACCAAAGTGGCATTTAGATTTCTTGAAAAAGAACTGATTCTAGGCTAGGATTATGAGGGAAGTAGTTTAGTGAGAGAGATGCTCATCCCATGATTTGTTGTAGATGAGAATAACATCGAAAAACACTACAATAAACTTGCACAGGTACCATTAAAAAATGTGGTTCATTGTCGCTTTGAACATAGAAGGTGCATTTGTGAAGCCAAATGGCATCACAACAAACTCATAGTGTCCCTCATGTATTCAGAAAGTTGTCATAGGAATAGCCTCCTCACTCATGCGAATTTGATGATATCCAGACCATAGATCGATCTTAGAAAAATATGACACAACAAATAACTCATCTAATATCTCTTCTATTGAGGGGATTAGGAATTTATCCTTCACTATTATCATATTCAAAGTGCGATAATCCACAAAAAATCTCTAGCTACCATCTTTTTTTATCAACAGTACAAAGCTATTGAAAGCACTTTGGCTCCCTTGAATAACCCCTGATTCTAGCATTTCAGCCATCAGTCTAACCATTTATTCCTTCTAAAAATGAGGGTATTTGTAGGGTCGTACATTCACTAGCTCTGCTCTAGGTTCAAGAGTGATTTGGTGGTTGATCTCTTTAGTTAAGGGTAAGTTGGTGGGTTCCTCGAAGACCTGATGGAACTCTTCCAAAATATGCTACACTTCATCCACCAGTAGGAGTACCTTAACTTCCCCCTTTTCCCCTTCCATCACCTTCAAGTGATAGAATCCAGCAACAACCTTGCTTGTCATCATCTTGTGCAATATTTTATTGCTAATTATATGTGATTAGAGGAGTAAGAAACCCCAATTTTTGGATTTATCTTTTACTGAATTTAGTGGATTTTATCAACTTATCCCACATGTATTCAATAAAATAGTATGGTTTTGTGAATTGCTCCTAATTTGTACTTAAGAGTAAAAACATGCTTTTTAGGCCCTTAATTTGCTAAATTTAATTAACTTTGATTCTACTCAATGCCTTGATGTATTTGTTAGTAATTTCATGTTTAAGAGGCAAGGATTGGATCAAAGAAGTGAAGAAAAAGCATGTAAGATGCAGAATTCATGAAAAATAAGGATTTCGTGGATTCAAGGCCATGCATATGCGTGAGGAAGGAAATTCGCCAGGCCACCGTATGCGTGACCCACGCGTACGCGTTACACTTGTCATGTGAACTCATTAAAGGAACACGCTGGGGGCAATTTCTGAGCTCATCCAAGCCCAAATCCAACTCAATTCTGAAGTATTTAAGGCCAAATTCAAGAAGAAACAAGAGAGAGCAATTAAAGTAGTATAGAAACATGTTTAAGGTAGTTTTCTAGAAAGAAAAGCTCTCTCTTCTCTCTAGAATTAGTGTTCTTAGTTTATTTTTCTCTTTAATTTCTCTCTTTGGTTCTTATTTTAGTGTAGTTTCATTTTTATTTCCATGCTCTAGTAGTTTGATTCTCTTAGTTCTCTTGATAATTTCTTATTTTGGTCACTTTTTATGTTCATGAACTCTTGTTAGTCTTAATTTTATTTAATGCAATTTGATGTTTTATGTTTCTTTGATGTTTGTTTGAGTTATTGTTGTTATTTTCTTACATTTGGTAGTAGTAGATTTTATTATTTTTATAATTTAATATGTTTTTCTTTCTATGCACACCAAGTATTTGATAAAATGCTTGGCTTAGAATTAGAGTAGAATTTTGAGCATTCTTGGCTTGGAAAGAGAAACTTGGTAATCTTGAGTCATTAATACCCAATTTATATTGGTGATCTAGAGTTGTTAGTTAATCTTGTTTCCATTGACATTAGTTATGGATTGGGGTTGACTAGGCATATTTGACTTTCTTCCGATGCGAAGATAATGTAATAGGCTTAACTCTTGGTAATTATTGCATTATAATTGATGACTAGGATAGAAGATCTTGATTCTCAATCCTTGCCATGAATGTCTCTTTAGTAATTGTTATCTTTAGTTGTTTGATTTACTTTCTTGTCATTTAAATTTCTAGCCATTTAATTTCTCGTCTTATCATCAACCCACTTGACCTCATGACCAATAATTGAGTACTCGGTCGTAATTCCTAGGGAGAACGACCCGGGAGTAATACCCTCGATTATTTTTATTGGGTTGAACTTGTGACAACCAAAATTTAACTTTGATTGAAGGTTGTTTGTTGGTTTAGATCTATACTTCGACGAGATTATTTTTGTCTGAAAATTCTAAACCGATGGTAAACCTTCACGTCAAGTTTTTGGCGCCATGATAAACCCCGATTTCGTGATTTATCTTGTGCTTATTTTGGGGGATTTTGTCACTTTTTCTCGCATTTATTCAATGAAATAGCATGGTTTTGTAATTCTCCCTTGACTTTTGCTTAAGTGTAAAAACATGCTTTTTAGGCCATAAATTGGTGATTTTAATTCACTATAAGTCCATTCGATGCCTTGACGTGTTTGATGAGTGATTTCAGGTTCGTAAGGCAAGTATTGGATGGAAGAAATGAGGAGAAAAGCATACAAAAAGGAAGAATGCATGGAGAAACAAAGATTGGGAATGCACCAAAGGACGCACACGCGCACCAGGCGCGCACGCACAAAAGTGATTCCGCCTATGGACGCGCTCGCGTACATGCCGCGTCCGCGCGGGTTGAGAATTTGCCAGCGACGCGCACGCGCACATGGCGCGCACGCGCCGATACTCTCACGTGGCCCACTTGAAGGCAAAATGCTGGTGGCGATTTCTGAGCTGCACAGGCCCAAATCCAACTTGTTTCTGAGTGTATTTCATGCAGAATTGAAGTCCAAGCAAAGGGGGACAATTAGTTTAGCCAACATGAGACTTTAGTTAGTTTTCTAGAGAGAGAAGCTCCCTCTTCTCTCTAGAATTAGGTTAGGATTAGGTTAGAATATTTTAATTTCATGTTTAATTACTTGATCTCATCTTGTTTCTTCCATAATTTCTCATTTCTACACCTTGATCCTCTTAGTTTTTATGCTAGTTTCTCAATTTGCTCTCGTTTGTGATGATGACTCATGTTGGATTTGTTTACATTTAATGCAATTTTGATGTTGATGTTTCTTTAATTGATGAATTGAGTTGTGACCTCACTTTTCTTGCAATTAATAGTGGTAGATTTTAGTATCTTTGCAATTTATGATGTCAACTTTTATTGCACTCTAAGTATTCGATAAAATGCTCTCTTTAGTTCTTGAGTAGTTTTATCAACTCTTGGTCTAGGCCAAGGGACTTGAGTGATCTTGAATTTTTGGATACAATGGATTTGGTAATTTGAAAACCCTATGTGATCAATTTGAAGCTTATTGACGCTAACCCACTACTAAGCCAATTGGTAGGGAGGTTAGGACTTATGGGTGGATGTGATTAGGCCTATTTGACATACTTCCAGTCTAGGAGTAAATGTTACGTACTTAAGGCTTCGAGAAGTAGACTTAATGGGTTGGCCTCTCACAATTGTCAATAATTGGTGTTAACTAAGATTGTGATCTCAAGTACCCAAGTCTTAGCCAAGAGTTCTTTATTTTGATTTCCTTACTTACTCGCTCAATTTACTTTTTTGCCATCTCATAAACAAAATCCCCTTTTTACCCCATCATAGCCAATACGCATGCACTCCATTGGTTCCTAGGGAGACGACCCGTAGTCCAAATACTCCGGTTAATTCTTATTTGGGGTTTGTTAATTGTGACAAAACCATAATTTTAATTTGATTGCGAGGGTTGTTTGTTAGTTTGGAGCTATGCTTACAACGAAATTCTTCTTTCTACAAGAGAAATTCCTAACCAGCATGATTTTCTCGCACACGTCACGCCGTTGCCGAGGAATTGCAATGTATGCTTGTTATTGGTTATTGTTCATATATGAATATTGTGAATATATTTGCTTTTTGTTTCTTTGTTCGTTCTTGCTAGTTTTAGGAGTTGTTTTCTTTATTTCTTACTAGCTTTTGTTTTTATTTTCTCTTGTTACTTTGAATTCTCATCCCTTTGGCTGAGTTTGGTTCAAACTACGTTGTAGGAAATAGAAATAGGAACTTCAATGAGAGTTTGTATCAAGGATTTAAAAATCAATGGTTGGAGTAGTCTCAATCTTATAGACACTCTTCTTGGCAGCAACCTCCTTCTGTTTCTTATGGGTACAATTCAACTCCTAATGCATACCAACCTAATGGATGTGGTGGACCTTCTTGTGGTTATCAACCACAACCACCATATGCATATAAACCCCTCCTCAACATAGCCTTCAACAACCTTACTCACAAGCCCCATACCACCATTCAAATCCATATGATCCTAACCCATATCCTCCATACCAATAACCATATGAACCATACCTAGAGCCACCACCATTCCAACATCAATACTTCCAAGAACCACCAATACCATATACACCACCTCAAAATATTCACCAACGTGAACCACCTTCTAATTATAAAACTTTTTTTCCAAACAATGAGCCCTCTTTTTCGTCACACCCTCCACTAAACGAAGTTACAACCCCTCATACAAGAACAATAAGAACTTTACACTCGTCTACAAAAGCAATGGGAATTCGTGGCTAGCCTAATCGAAGCGGTGAGCCATTGGGCATCATTGTGCTCAAGTATCCAAGACAGTTCCATTGTTGAATGTGGAGGATTAATTGAGGATCATAATAAAAAGGGGAACTTGGAGCTTCAAGGAGAAGAAAGGGAGTTGAAGCTAGAATCGCAACAAGAGGAGGAAGTCGAGATCATTGGTATTAAGGAAGTGGTTGGAAAATTGAGGGGAATTGATCAAGAAATGGATTCCATCATTAATAATTTTTTGTCCACACTTACCAATCCCTTTGATGATCTTGTTGAACCTTCCCCCGTTGAATTTGAAATGGGTGTTGACGTAGATCTTATGCAACCTCTGAGGTATGATTTAAGTGATGGGGAAGAGCTAGAAGATATTGGTGACGAAGAATTTGAATTTGAGGAAGCATGGAAAGAGTTGGAGATTGAAGAATCTCGTCAAGTGGTAGAAGTCCTTCGAAAAGGATGGACGGGAGTGGAATATGCTTTGTCAAGATTATTGGAAACTTCTCTACCTAGGTCGTCATCTAATCCTCCATTTGATTGGGTAAAATTATATCCCTTAGCTTTATTGTCCCACTTGAATTTAGTTTTCTTGAAACGGATGGTCAACTTATGGGGCTTTGTGGAATGAAGTGTAAGAGAAGGATGGTTAGTGGTTAGCATTGCAAATCAAGGCTCATCATGGTTGATACTTCAAAGATTAAATGCAATGGTTGGAGGGTTGCTAAATTTAATAGGTCTAGGAGGATGTTTGGGTACTTATATGAGAATTCTATGTGCTTGACACCTGGAGGGAATTGCCATAATCAACTTGAAGACGGGTGTGAAAACAAAGTATGGGATCCCAGATTACAAGATGAGGATCAATTTTGGGAGCTCTTGACTTGTGTGGAACTTCATCAAAGTTCGGTCCTTTTGGTTGGAAATTCTGACAATCAATGGAAGTCCAAGCATTGGTGGAAGTTCAAGGATGAATTCAAGCACAAGCCTCCTTGATTAGAGCTTCCCAAAATATCCAACTTAAGGACTTTAAATAAAAGTGTTAGGTAGGAGACACCCCACCATGGTAAACTCTTTCCATTTTCTTATATACATAGTTGATGAATGAATTGAGTTGCCATTGTTAGGTATTTTTCTCTCTTTATATTACTCTTATATATATTGCCTTATGTGTTAGCTTGTTTGTTTAGATTTATGCCTTAAGTTGTAGGTTAGTTGTTTTGAATCTCATCCTTGTTTGAATTTTATCTTTGCTTGAATTGCCTAATCGAATATTTGTTGAAAAAATTTTCAAAAAGAGTTAAGGATTTTAGTAAGTTTGAATTTTGGCTAGTTTTTAGAACTACAAATAGTGGGTAGGGGAGTCTTGTCCCCATATTATGATTTCTCAAACAAAAACTAAAAGTCCCCTCATGCGTACACTTGACCCACGCGTACGCGTGACCCTCCATTCTGAAGAGAATCGTGGTGTGCCAGGATCGTTCGGGCACTGTGCCATCGCACAGTCTAGACAGAGAGTTGCGCAAGAAAGATGCGAAAACTGTGCATCTAGCACAATTCTGACACACGCGTACGTGTCAGCTTCTCTTTCCCCTGTCATGCATACACTTTCCAGACACGTACACATCAGCTTCCCTTTCTCCCATTCACACGTACACGTGACCTTCTGCATACGCGTGACCTCCCCTGCCCTTCACACTCTTCTTTTCTTCTCTTCTCTCCATTTCTTTTCTTCTTTTCCCTTCTGATGACAAGTCATCTTAGCCTAGTTTTACTAGCCTTTTTCTTTATTTTTATTTGGTTTTATGCACTTTCTTACATTCTAAGTAAGTAATTTAGAATGGAAATGCATTACCTCTTTAAATCAAACAACCACCATTTAATTGATACTAAATCATGAGGTTTAAGCTAAATTTCATTGATTTTTTATGATTTATAAACCTTGTGAATTTGGTGATACTTTGATTGGTTGTTTTGATTAATTGTAGGTGAAAAAAAGAAGAAAAGAAGAAAGCGTGGCCTAAGAAGCGTGGCCCAAGGAAGAAAAAGTGTGGCCAAGGAAGGAAGAAGTGTGGCGCAACAATGAAGGAAAACCATGAAGCTCACTCCAAGAGCACCATGCTCACCAAGGGAGCGCTACATTTTCTCTCAAGGAACCAAGGCACAATGCTCTGCTCACTTTGTGAGCTGAGCACAATATGAGGCCAAGAAACAAGGAAAGGAAAGACCAAGCTCAGCTCACCAAGTGAGCATTATCGGGCATGCATCCAAATAAATTCAAGGAAATTGTTTGACAAGTGCATTTTCCAAGATTTGAACCCATGACCAAAGGGGGTTAGGGGAGCGCTAATCACAAGAGGAAATAAGCCAAAAATGCCCAAATGCATCATCCAGGATTCGAACTCAGCACCTAGAGGAAGCAAGGAGCAAGGCACCACAAGAAAACCAAGGAAAAGCTCCAGCGCATGCACTCATCAAGTTTCGAACCAAGGACCCCTCCTTGTGAGCACCAAGGCTCAGCTCACTTGGAGAGCTGAGCGCTACCCTTGGTACATCTCACAAGCACTTTGACACGGGCCAGGGGGAGTGGAGCGCGCATCTTGACACGGTCCAGGGAGGGCAGCGCGCAACAATTTTTCACCAAGGCACCGATGCTCAGCTTACTTTGTGAGCTGAGCATTCCCCTAATGCTTCCCCCAACAATTGCACGCTACAAAGGGTCCTCACACTAAGCATCAATGCTCAGCTCCCCACTTGAGCTGAGCATCCCCCTTGAAGCAAATTCTTCATGGGCTGAAAAATCAATCAAAAATCCAATTAAATTCAAATCTTCACCATTTTAAAAGCCCATCCAAATTCCAATATCCAAGAATAGAAAGTGTATAAATAGGAGTTAGTTTGATGTAATTAGGACCTCTAGACTTTACTTTGAATTTTCCTTTTAATTTTCATTTTCATTTTGAGCTTTTACTTTTTGAATTTAGATCTTAGAGAATTGGGAAGGAGAATTGATCTCTCTTCTTCCTCGTTCTTGCTTGAGCACTCTTTAATTTTCTTGCTTTGGATCTTGGGTGAAGAATTGAAGAACTTATGTTTCAATCTCACCTTGAGATCTCTTGTTTACTTTCTCTGCATAATTGAATTTCCATTTCTGTTTACTTTACTGCTTCATCTTCTACTCTCTCTACAATTTGCTTTTTTTTACTTCTTTTGCAATTGTTCTTGTTGGATCAAGGAAGGATTTGAGATCTAGACTTGTTATCTAGTCTCTTCCACCCCTGAGATCTTCAACCATCTTTTATTTTGCTGCAAATTAAGCACCCTTTCTGTTTACTTCTCAAAGCATTTTACCCTTCTATTTGAGATCTATATCAACTCAATTCATCTTCTACCTTCCTGTTTAATGCAATTTACTTGTTCTTGTTTAAATTCTGCAATCCCAATTCCCAATTCCTTTTATAATTCAATCAATTTACATTTCTTGCACTTTAAGCTTCAGTTATTTACATTTCTTGTAATCTAAGTTTCTGCAATTTACTTTACTTGTTCTTTAAGATTCAGCACTTTTACTTTCCTGTTCTTTAATTTACTGCATTTTACCCCTCTCCTTTTACATTTCAAGTAATTTAGTTTCTGCCAATTACAAACAACTCAACCAATACTTGATTCGCTTGACTAAATCAACCACTAAACTAAAATTTCTCAATCCTTCAATCCTTGTGGGATCGACCTCACTCATGTGAGTTATTATTACTTGATGCGACCCGGTACACTTGCCGGTGAGTTTTGTGTTGGATCATTTTCCACACATCAAGTTTTTGGCGCCGTTGCCGGGGATTGAAATAGATTGACAATGATTAAGTGAAGTGAAGATCTAGATCAAGCATTTCTTTCCTTTCTGTTTCTTTATTTTTTGTTCTTAACCCGCCAACTGTTTGAATTTTTGCTTAAGCTAACTAAAACTTCATTCTAGCAATAGATTGAAGTGTCACTGGTTTTGTGTGTTTCTTGTGTTTTGTTTGTATGTCAGGTACAAGAAGAGCTATACCCACCTTTCAGGAATAAGACGAACGAACTCTCGGGAGATTAAGAAGAGCTGAAAGAGGGAAAGGCATTGTTGGAAAAGAAGAGTCAGAAGAAGAGTTTCAAGACATGGAGGAACATTCAACCAATCCACTAAATCCACCAGGAGGAGCAGCCAATAACAACAACAATCCACCACAGAGGAGAGTTTTGGCTTCCTATACTTTTGCAAATCCTAGACATTGTGGAAGCAGCATTTTAACCCCAAATGTTAATGCAAATAATTTTGAACTAAAGCCACAACTTATCACTTTAGTTCAAAATAATTGCTCTTATGGAGGAGGACCACTTGAAGACCCCAACCAACACCTATCCACTTTCCTGAGGATCTGTGACACGGTCAAAACCAATGGAGTGCATCCTGACATCTACAAACTGCTATTATTTCCATTTTCTCTCAGAGACAAAGCTACTCAATGGTTGGAATCTTTCCCAAGGGACAGCATAGACAACTGGGATGATCTGGTAACCAAGTTCCTTGCCAAATTCTACCCACCTCAAAGGGTTATTAGATTGAAGACTGAAGTACAAACATTCACACAAATGGATGCTGAGCCTTTGTATGAAGCATGGGAATGATACAAGGCTTTATTCAGGAAATGTCCTCCTAGAATGTTCACTGAGTGGGATAGATTGCAAAATTTTTATGAAGGCTTGACACTGAAATCTCAAGAGGCCTTAGATCATTCAGCTGGAGGTTCTTTGTAACTCATGAAAACTGTAGAGGAAGCCTGGTGCACGAAATTGTGATGTCCAGGCTCAAACAATCCCTGGCAACGTGAGCAACTTGGTGCGCGTAATCGTGATTACACACTCATAATTTGTCACAACTTCGATATAACTAACCAGCAAGTGCACTGGGTCGTCCAAGTAATACCTTACGTGAGTAAGGGTCGAATCCCACGGAGATTGTTGGTATGAAGCAAGCTATGGTCACCTTGTAAATCTCAGTCAGGCGGATATAAAGTGATAATGTTGTTTTCGAATATTATATAATAAAATAGGGATAGAGATACTTATGTAAATCATTGGTAGGAATTCAGATAAGCGAATGGAGATGCTTTTCGTTCCTCTGAACCTCTGCTTTCCTGCTATCTTCATCCACTCAGTCTTACTCCTTTCCATGGCTGGCTTTATGCAAGGGCATCACCGTTGTCAGTGGCTACATCCCCTCCTCTCAGTGAATAATATGCTCACGCACCCTGTCACGGCACGGCTATTCATCTGTCGGTTCTCGATCATGCTGGAATAGGATTCACCCTCCTTTTGCGTCTGTCACTAACGCCCAGCACTCGCGAGTTTGAAGCTCGTCACAGTCATTCAATCATTGAATCCTACTCGGAATACCACAGACAAGGTTTAGACTTTCCGGATTCTCTTGAATGCCGCCATCATTCTAGCGTACGCCACGAAGATTCTGATTAAGAGATCTAAGAGATATTCATTCTAGCTTATTTCATGTAGAACAGAAGTGTTTGTCAGGCACGCGTTCATAGGGGAGAATGGTGATGAGCGTCACACATAATCATCACCTTCATCACGTTCTTGGGTGCGAATGGATATCTTAGAAGTGAAATAAGAAGAATTGAATAGAAAACAGTAGTACTTTGCATTAATCTTTGAGGAACAGCAGAGATCCACACCTTAATCTATGGAGTGTAGAAACTCTACCGTTGAAAATACATAAGTGAAGGTCCAGGCATGGCCGAGATGGCCAGCCCCCTAAACGAGATCAATAGTCTCCTAAGATGAACAATGGAATAAAACTGAGACCAAAGATGGTCAAAAAGACGCCTAATACACTAGTAAAAGGTCTTATTTATAATAAACTAGCTACTAGGGTTTACATGAGTAAGTAATTGATGCATAAATCCAATTCCTGGGCCCACTTGGTGTGTGTTTGGGCTGAGCTTAAGTGTTCCACGTGCAGAGGCCATTTGTGGAGTTGAACGCCAGCTTTTGTGCCAGTTTGGGCGTTCAACTCTGGTTTTGGCTCCTTTTCTGGCGCTGGACGCTAGATTTGGGTAGAAAGCTGGCGTTGAACGCCAGTTTACGTCGTCTATCCTTAGCCAAAGTATGGACTATTATATATTGCTGGAAAGCCCTGGATGTCTACTTTCCAACGCAATTGGAATCGCGCCATTTCGAGTTTTGTAGCTCCAGAAAATCCACTTTGAGTGTAGGGAGGTCAGAATCCAACAGCATCAGCAGTCCTTCTTCAACCTCTGAATCTGGTTTTTGCTCAAATCCCTCAATTTCAGCCAGAAAATACCTGAAATCACAGAAAAACACACAAACTCATAGTAAAGTCCAGAAATGTGAATTTAACATGAAAACTAATGAAAACATCCCTAAAAGTGACTATATCCTACTAAAAACATACTAAAAACAATGCCAAAAAGCGTATAAATTATCCGCTCATCACAACACCAAACTTAAATTGTTGCTTGTCCCCAAGCAACTGAAAATCAAATAGGATAAAAAGAAGAGAATATACTATAAATTCCAAACTATCAATGAAACAGAGCTTCAATCATATGAGCGGTACTTATAGCTTTTTGCCTCTTGAATAGTTTTGGCATCTCACTCTATCCATTGAGGTTCAGAATGATTGGCATCTATAGGAACTTTAGATTTCGAATAGTGTTATAGACTCTCCTAGTTCAGTATGATGATTCTTGAACACAGCTTCTTTATGAGTCTTGGCCGTGGCCCTAAGCACTTTGTTTTCCAGTATTACCACCGGATACATAAATGCCACAGACACATAATTGGGTGAACCTTTTCAGATTGTGACCCAGCTTTGCTAGAGTCCCCAATTAGAGGTGTCCAGGGTTCTTAAGCATACTCTTCTTTTGCTTTGGACCTTGACTTTAACCGCTCAGTCTCAAGTTTTCACTTGACACCTACACGCCACAAGCACATGGTTAGGGACAGCTTGGTTTAGCCGCTTAGACCAGGATTTTATTCCTTTAGGCCCTCCTATCCACTGATGCTCAAAGCCTTGGGATCCTTTTTATTTGCCCTTGCCTTTTGGTTTTAAGGGTTATTGGCTTTTTCTGCTTGCTTTTTCTTTCTATTTTTTTTTCTACATTTTTTTTTCGCCTAATTTTTTTTTCTTTCTTTTTTTTTTTCTGCAAGCTTTGTTCTTTGCTGCTTTTTCTTGCTTCAAGAATCATTTTTATGATTTTTCAGATTATCAAATAACATGTCTCCTAGTCATCATTCTTTCAAGAGCCAACATATTTAACATTCTTAAACAACAACTTCAAAAGACATATGCACTGTTCACGCATACATTTAGAAAACAGGAAGCATTGTCACCACATCAATATAATTAAGCTAAGTTCAAGGATAAATTCGAAACTCATGTACTTCTTGTTCTTTTGAATTAAAACATTTTTCTTTTAAGAGAGGTGATGGATTCATAGGACATTCATATCTTTAAGACAAAGTTACTAACTACTAATGATCATGTAATGAAGACACAAACATAGATAAGCACATAACATAGAAAACGAAAACAGATGAAATAAGAACAAGGAATGAATCCACCTTAGTGATGGTGGCGTTTCCTTCTTGAGGAACCAATGATGTCCTTAAGCTCTTCTATGTCTCTTCCTTGTCTTTGTTGCTCCTCCCTCATTGCTTTTTGATCTTCTCTTATTTCATGAAGCATGATGGAGTGCTCTTGATGTTCCACCCTTAGTTGTCCCATATTGGAACTCAATTCTCCTAGGGAGGTGTTGATTTGCTCCCAATAATTTTGTGGAGGAAAGTGCATTTGAGGCATCTCCGGGATCTCATGAAAATGAGTTTCTTGCGCCTCTTGAGCTCCATGACTGGGCTCTCTTGCTTGCTCCATCTTTTTCTTAGTGATGGGCTTGTCCTCTTTGATGAGGATATCTCCCTCTATGTCAATCCCACCCGAATTGCATAGGTGGCAGATGAGGTGAGGAAAGGCTAACCTTGCCATGGTGGAGGACTTGTCAGCCACCTTGTAGAGTTCTTGAGGTATGATCTCATGAACTTTCACCTCTTCTCCAATCATGATGCTATGGATCATGATGGCCCGGTCTATAGTAACTTCAGACCGGTTGCTAGTGGGAATGATTGAGCATTGAATAAACTCCAACCATCCTCTAGCTACAGGCTTGAGGTCCAATCTTCTTAGTTGAACCGGCTTGCCTTTGGAGTCAACCTTCCATTGAGCTCCTTCTACACATATGTCCATAAGGACTTGGTCCAACCTTTGATCAAAGTTGACTCTTCTTGTGTAGAGGCGTGCGTTCTCTTCCATGTTTGGCAGGTTGAACGCCAACCTCACATTTTTCGGACTAAAATCTAAGTATTTCCCCCAAACCATTGTAACATAGTTCTTTGGATCCGGGTTCTTACTTTGATCATGGTTCTTGGTGATCCATGCATTGGCATAGAACTCTTGAACCATTAGAATGCCGACTTGTTGGATGGGATTTGTTAGAACTTCCCAACCTCTTCTTTGAATTTCATGTCGGATCTCCGGATACTCATTTCTTTTGAGTTTGAAAGGGACCTCAGGGATCACCTTCTTCTTGGCCACAACATCATAGAAGTGGTCTTGATGGGCTTTGGAGATGAATCTTTCCATCTCCCATGACTCGGATGTGGAAGCTTTTGTCTTCCCTTTCCCTCTTCTAGAGGATTCTCCGGTCTTGGGTGCCATCAATGGTAATGGAAAAACAAAAAAGCTATGCTTTTACCACACCAAACTTAGAATATTGCTCGCCCTCGAGCAATAAACAAAAGAATAGAAGGAGAAGAAGAAGAAATATGGAGAGGGAGGGGGAGATGTGGTTTCGGCCAAGAGGAGTGTAGAGGGGTGTGTTGTGTGAATTTGATGAAGAATGGAGGTCTTTATATAGGGAAGGGAGGGGGGGTTAAGGTTCGGCCATATGGGTGGGTTTGGGTGGTAAATTGGTTTTGAATTTTGAAGGTAGGTAGAGTTTATGAGGTAGGTTTATGGGGAAGAGTGGATGGATGTGAGTGGTGAAGAGGTGATGGGGAAGAAAGTTTGAGGTGATTGGTGAAGGGTTTTTGGGGAAGAGTGTTTATGGGGTTGTGTGAAAGAGAGTGGTGAGAAGAAGTGAGTGGAGGTAGGTGGGGATCCTGTGGGGTCCACAGATCCTGAGGTGTTCAAGGATTTACATCCCTGCACCCATTAGGCATGTAAATATGCCTTTGTACCCAACTCTGGGCGTTCAGCGCCAGGTTGGTGGCCATTTTGGGCGTTCAACGCCCATTTGTGTGCCATTTCTGGCGTTGAACGCCAAAACCATGCCTGTTCTGGCGTTCAGCGCCCAGAAGCTGCCCATTTTGGGCGTTCAGCGCCAGAACCATGCTCTGTTCTGGCGCTGAACGCCAGACAGATGCTCCTCCAGGGTGTGATTTTTCTTCTGCTATTTTTTATTCCGTTTTCAATTTTTATATTTATTTTGTGACTCCACATGATCATGAACCTAAGAAAACATGAAAAACAATAAAAATAAGAATTAGATAAACATTGGGTTGCCTCCCAACAAGCGCTACTTTAATGTCAATAGCTTGACAGTGGGCTCTCATGGAGCCTCACAGATGTGCAGAGCTTTGTTGAGACTCTCCAACACCAAACTTAGAGTTTGGATTTGGGAGTTCAACACCAAACTTAGAGTTTGGTTCTGGCCTCCCAACACCAAACTTAGAGTTTGACTGTGGGGGCTCTGGTTGACTCTGCTTGGAGAGAAGCTTTTTCTGCTTCCTCTCCATGGTTGCAGAGGGAGATCCTTGAGTTTTAAACACAAGGGAGTTCTCATTCCATTGAAGGAATATTTCACCTCTGTCAACATCAATCACAGCTCTTGCTGTGGCCAGGAAAGGTCTTCCTAGGATGATGGATTCATCCTCTTCCTTTCCAGTATCCAGGACTATGAAATCAGCAGGGATGTAAAGGCCTTCAACCTTTACTAACACGTCCTCTACTTGTCCATAAGCCTGTTTTCTTGAGCTGTCTGCCATCTCTAATGAGATTTTAGCAGCTTGCACCCCATAGATTCCCAGTTTCTCTATTACAGAGAGGGGCATGAGGTTTATTCCTGAACCAAGGTCACACAGAGCTTTAAAGATCATAGTGCCTATGGTACAGAGTATTATGAACTTTTCAGGATCCTGTCTCTTCTGAGGTAATGTCAGTTGATCCAGATCACTCAGTTCATTGATGAACAAGGGAGGTTCAACTTCCCAAGTATCAATGCCAAATAATTTGGCATTCAGCTTCATGATTGCACCAAGAAACTTGGCAGTTTTCTCTTCAGTAACATCCTCATTCTCTTCAGAAGAGGAATACTCATCAGAGCTCATGAAGGGCATAAGGAGGTTCAATGGGATCTCTATGGTCTCTAGATGAGCCTCAGAGTCCTTTGGTTCCTCAGAAGGAAGCTCCTTATTGATCACTGGACGTCCCAGGAGGTCTTCCTCCTTGGGATTCACGTCCTCTCCTTCCCTTACAGGTTCGGCCATGGTGCTTATGTCAATGGCCTTGCACTCTCCTTTTGGGTTCTCTTCTGTATTGCTTGGGAGAGTACTAGGAGGGATTTCAGTGATCCTTTTACTCAGCTGGCCCACTTGTGCTTCCAGATTTCTAATGGAAGACCTTGTTTCATTCATGAAACTTACAGTGGCCTTAGATAGATCAAAGACTAGATTTGCTAAATTAGAAGCATTTTGTTCAGAGTTCTCTGTCTGTTGCTGAGTTGATGATGGATAAGGCTTGCTATTGCTAAACCTGTTTCTTCCACCATTATTAAAGCCTTGTTGGGGCTTTTGATCCTTCCATGAGAAATTTGGATGATTTCTCCATGATGAGTTATAGGTGTTTCCATAAGGTTCACCTAAATAATTCAGCTCTGCTATTGCAGGGTTCTCAGGATCATAAGCTTCTTCTTCATAAGAAGCCTCTTGAGTACTGTTGGATGCAGCTTGCATTCCATGCAGACTCTGAGAGATCATATTGACTTGCTGAGTCAATATTTTATTCTGAGCCAATATGGCATTCAGAGTATCAACCTCAAGAACTCCCTTCTTCATAGGCGTCCCATTACTCACAGGATTCCTTTCAGAAGTGTACATGAACTGGTTATTAGCAACCATGTCAATGAGTTCTTGAGCTTCTGCAGGCGTTTTCTTTAGGTTAATGGATCCACCTGCAGAAGTGTCCAGTGACATCTTTGATAGCTCAGATAAACCATCATAGAATATATCCAGGATGGTCCATTCTGAAAGCATGTCAGAAGGACACTTTTTGGTCAACTGTTTGTATCTTTCCCAAGCTTCATAGAGGGATTCACCTTCTTTCTGTCTGAAGGTTTGAACATCAGCTCTAAGCTTGCTCAGCTTTTGAGGAGGAAAGTACTTGGCTAAGAAAGCCGTGACCAGCTTATCCCAAGAGTTCAGGCTGTCTTTGGGTTGAGAATCCAACCATAATCTAGCTCTGTCTCTTACAGCAAAAGGGAAAAGCATGAGCCTGTAGACTTCAGGATCTACTCCATTAGTCTTAACAGTATCACATATCTGCAAGAATTCAGTTAAGAACTGAAAAGGATCTTCAGATGGAAGTCCATGAAACTTGCAGTTCTGCTGCATCAGAGAAACTAATTGAGGTTTCAGCTCAAAGTTGTTTGCTCCAATGGCAGGAATGGAGATGCTTCTTCCATGTAAATCGGAATTAGGTGCAGTAAAGTCACCAAGCATCTTCCTTACATTATTATTATTTTCGGCTGCCATCTCCTCTTCCTGTTCGAAAATTTCTGAAAGGTTATCTCTGGATTGTTGTATTTTAGCTTCTCTTAATTTTCTCTTCAGAGTCCTTTCAGGTTCTGGATCTGCTTCCACAAGAATGTTCTTATCCTTGCTCCTGCTCATATGACAAAGAAGAAGGCACAGAAAAATAATAATAATAATAGAGATCCTTTATACCACAGTATAGGGATTCCTGTGTGAGTGGAAGAAGAGGGGGAGACAAAGAATGTAATATAATGGAAGAAACACAACTGTGAGGATGGAAGAGAGGTGAGATGAGATGTTAGGATATGAATGAATAAATAGAATGAGATGGGGGAGGGATAATTTTCGAAAATTATTTTGAAAAAGAGTTAGTGATTTTTGAAAATGGTTTTTGAAAAATGTTAGTAATTTTCGAAAATTTTTGAAATAAAAAATAAAAGATAAAAATAATTAGTTAATTAAAAAGAAATTTTTGAAAAAGAGGGAAGATATTTTCGAAAATGAGAGAGAGAGAGTTAGTTAGGTAGTTTTGAAAAAGTTAAGAAACAAACAAAAAGTTAGTTAGTTAGTTGAAACAAATTTTGAAAAGATAAGAAGTTAGGAGGTTAGAAAAGATATTTTGAAATTAGATTTTTGAAAAAGATAAGATAAGAATATATTTTTGAAAAGATATGATAGGACTTAGTTTTTGAAAAAGATTTGATTTTTAAAATCTCAATTAATGACTTGACAAGATATGATTCTAGAACTTAAAGATTGAATCTTTCTTAACAAGTAAGTAACAAACTTCAAATTTTTGAATCAACACATTAATTGATTATGTTATTTTCGAAAATTTGATACAAAAATAAGAAAAAGATTTTTGAAAAATATTTTTGGAATTTTCGAAAATAACTAAGAATTTTGAAAAAGATTTTATTTTTGAAAAAGATTTTGAAAAAGATAAGATTTTCAAATTGAAAATTTGATTTGACTCATGAGAAACAATTTGATTTTAAAAATTTTTGAAAAAGTCAATCCAAATTTTCGAATTTGATGAGAGAAAAAGGGAAAGATATTTTTTTGATTTTTTGAATTTTTATGATGCAAGAGAAAAACACTAAAATGATGCAATGCTTGAAATTTTTAGATCAAAACAATGAATGCATGCAAGAATGCTATGAATGTCAAGATGAACACCAAGAACACTTTGAATGTCATGATGAACATCAAGAACATATTTTTGAAAAATTTTTAATGCAAAGAAAACATGCAAGACACCAAACTTAGAATTCTTTAATGCTTAGACACTAAGAATTCAAGAATGCATATGAAAAACAAGAAAAGACACAAAACATGAAAACATCAAGATCAAACAAGAAGACTTACCAAGAACAACTTGAAGATCATGAAGAACACTATGAATGCATGAAATTTTCGAAAAAATGCAAGATGCACATGCAATTGACACCAAACTTATGATATGACTCAAGACTCAAACAAGAAACAGAAAAATATTTTTGATTTTTATGATTTTCTAATTTTTTTTTGGATTTTTTATTTTATATTTTTCGAAAATTATTTAGAAAGAAAGAAAAATAAGGATTCCAAAATTTTTAATATGAATTCCAGGAATCTTGCCATGTTAGTCTAAAGCTTCAGTCCAGGAATTAGACATGGCTCAATAGCCAGCCAAGCTTTCAATGAAAGCTCCAGTCCAAAACACTAGACATGGCCAATGGCCAGCCAAGCTTCAGCATTTAACACCAGAGTATATTGCTCTTGATAACAAATTGCTGCTCATCATTTATCAAGTATGTAACTTACCTCTGATGGTTTGGAAGCCTCAGTCCAAAAGAATTTAGACATGGCTTTACAGCCAGCCAGGCTTCACATGCTTCATGAAACACTAGAATTCATTCTTAAAAATCTTGAATAAAATTTTTGAAAACATTTTTATTTTTTTTTCGAAAACAGATGAGAGATTTTTGAAAATATTTTTGAAAAATCTTTGAAAATAAAATAAAAAGAAAATTACCTAATCTGAGCAACAAGATGAACCGTCAGTTGTCCAAACTCAAACAATCCCCGGCAACGGCGCCAAAAACTTGGTGCTGTTGCCGGATCAAACTTGGCACTGATGTTACCGGACCAAAAGCTTGCCGAAAACTCGAACAATCCCCGGCAACGGCGCCAAAAACTTGGTGCACGAAATTGTGATGTCCAGGCTCAAACAATCCCTGGCAACGTGAGCAACTTGGTGCGTGTAATCATGATTACACACTCATAATTTGTCACAACTTCGATATAACTAACCAACAAGTGCACTGGGTCGTCCAAGTAATACCTTACGTGAGTAAGGGTCGAATCCCACGGAGATTGTTGGTATGAAGCAAGCTATGGTCACCTTGTAAATCTCAGTCAGGCGGATATAAAGTGATAATGTTGTTTTCGAATATTATATAATAAAATAGGGATAGAGATACTTATGTAAATCATTGGTAGGAATTTCAGATAAGCGAATGGAGATGCTTTTCGTTCCTCTGAACCTCTGCTTTCCTGCTATCTTCATCCACTCAGTCTTACTCCTTTCCATGGCTGGCTTTATGCAAGGGCATCACCGTTGTCAGTGGCTACATCCCCTCCTCTCAGTGAATAATATGCTCACGCACCCTGTCACGGCATGGCTATTCATCTGTCGGTTCTCGATCATGCTGGAATAGGATTCACCCTCCTTTTGCGTCTGTCACTAACACCCAGCACTCGCGAGTTTGAAGCTCGTCACAGTCATTCAATCATTGAATCCTACTCGGAATACCACAGACAAGGTTTAGACTTTCCGGATTCTCTTGAATGCCGCCATCATTCTAGCGTACGCCACGAAGATTCTGATTAAGAGATCTAAGAGATATTCATTCTAGCTTATTTCATGTAGAACAAAAGTGTTTGTCAGGCATGCGTTCATAGGGGAGAATGGTGATGAGCGTCACACATAATCATCACCTTCATCACGTTCTTGGGTGCGAATGGATATCTTAGAAGTGAAATAAGAAGAATTGAATAGAAAACAGTAGTACTTTGCATTAATCTTTGAGGAACAGCAGAGCTCCACACCTTAATCTATGGAGTGTAGAAACTCTACCGTTGAAAATACATAAGTGAAGGTCCAGGCATGGCCGAGATGGCCAGCCCCCTAAACGAGATCAATAGTCTCCTAAGATGAACAATGGAATAAAACTGAGACCAAAGATGGTCAAAAAGACGCCTAATACACTAGTAAAAGGTCCTATTTATAATAAACTAGCTACTAGGGTTTACATGAGTAAGTAATTGATGCATAAATCCACTTCCTGGGCCCACTTGGTGTGTGTTTGGGCTGAGCTTAAGTGTTCCACGTGCAGAGGCCATTTGTGGAGTTGAACGCCAGCTTTTGTGCCAGTTTGGGCGTTCAACTCTGGTTTTGGCTCCTTTTCTGGCGCTGGACGCCAGATTTGGGTAGAAAGCTGGCGTTGAACGCCAGTTTACGTCGTCTATTGCTGGAAAGCCCTGGATGTCTACTTTCCAACGCAATTGGAATCGCGCCATTTTGAGTTCTGTAGCTCCAGAAAATCCACTTTGAGTGTAGGGAGGTCAGAATCCAACAGCATCAGCAGTCCTTCTTCAACCTCTGAATCTGATTTTTGCTCAAGTCCCTCAATTTCAGCCAGAAAATACCTGAAATCACAGAAAAACACACAAACTCATAGTAAAGTCCAGAAATGTGAATTTAACATGAAAACTAATGAAAACATCCCTAAAGTGACTATATCCTACTAAAAACATACTAAAAACAATGCCAAAAAGCGTATAAATTATCCGCTCATCAAAGCCCAAAATCTCATTGACATGGTGGCCAACAATCAGTACTTCTTTGCTCACCAAAGACAACGCCAACCATCACAGAGGAAAAGAGTAATGGAGTTGGAAGGAGTGGACTCAATCTTGGCTCAAAACAAAATGATGCAGTAGCAAATTCAACAACAATTTGAGCAAATGGCCAAGAGGATTGATAATCTCCAAGTTGTAGCAGTTAACACAAGCCAACCATCAACCACATGGGGGCAAAATGAAGAAACTCAAGAGGAGCAACAGCAAGAACAAGTCCAGTACATGCACAACCAAAATTTTGGGCCAAATGAAGTCTATGGTGATACTTACAACCCTTCATGGAAGAACCATCCTAACCTCAGATGGGGAGACAACCACAATCAAACTCAGCAGCCATGGCAGAGAAACTCAAACCAAAACAGTTGGAAAAACACAAACCAAAATAACCAACAGAATAATAGCCAAGCCACATACAGAAAACCACAAAACACCTACCCCAATTCTAACCATCATCCATCCAATAACCAAGCCTCAAATCAAAACACTTATCCTCAACCCTCAACACCCCACAATCAACCAATCTCACAAGACTCTCAGAGGATTAATAACTTGGAGCTCTTAATGAAAAAGATGATGAAGCACCAAGAGATAACATTGAGGAACTAGGAAGCCTCCATGAAAAATATGGAAAGGCAAATTGGACAACTCTCCAAACAGATCACCATTGAAAGGCCATCAAGCTCACTACCAAGTGACACTATTCCTAATCCAAAAGAGGAGTGCAAGGTAATACAACTAAGAAGTGGAAAGATCCTGGTGAAAAACGAAGAAGCAACTAAGAAGCCAAAAGAAAGTGACAAGAAACAAGCTGAAGAAGAGGCAAGCAATGACAAGGAGGAGACAGCAAGCAAGCAGACCTCAGAGGAGCTCAAAGAAAGGGAAGATCAGCCACAAAAATCAAGGAAAGAAAAGGAAGCAATGAGAGAGCCAACCAAGGAACAAAGGCAGGGAATGAACTTTACACCACCTTTGCCATATCCTCAAAGGTTCAACAAGGAGACTAAGGACCAACACTTTCCAAAATTTCTTGAAGTCTTTAAGAAGTTGGAGATCAATATTCCCTTAGCTGAAGCACTTGAGCAAATGCCCCTGTATGCAAAGTTCTTGAAAGAACTTATCAACAAGAAGAGGAGTTGGCAAGTTAATGAAACTGTACTGCTTACTGAGGAATGCAGAGCACTAATCCAGAAGGGACTTCCTCCTAAACTCGAAGACCCTGGAAGCTTCTTCCTACCCTGCGCCATTGGTAGTATGACCATCAACAAGGCGATGTGTGACTTAGGAGCTAGTATCAATCTAATGCCTGCCTCTCTAGTGAAAAAGCTAAGCATAAAAGAGGTGAAACCAGTACAAATGTCTCTAGAATTGGTGGATAAGTCAGTGATATGCCCTAGGGGTATGATTGAGAACCTTCTAGTCAAGGTAGACAGATTCATCTTCCCTGCAGATTTTGTGATCTTAGATTCAGATCAGGATGAGGGTGACTCCATTATACTGGGAAGACCGTTCTTGGCCACTGCTAGGGCCATCATAGACATAGAGCAAGGAGAATTAACCCTCAGGATGCATGATGAAAGTGTCACTCTGAGTGTACTGCCAGAAACACAATTCAGTAATGGAAAGAAGGATGGTACGGAAACTGACAAAGAGAATCTGCAATGGAAGGAGGGAATCAACAAGACAAACAACAGCTGCCCTCCCAAGCAAGAGATAGATGATACAGCAGGTCAAAAAGAGAAAGAGACTGTGCAAAATAATGAAGAAGTTCAAGAGGACATTATAGTATTGGCAACTAAGAAAAGAAATCTCAAGAGGAAGCCTGTTGTCAAAGAAGAAGGGTCAACAAAAGGAGGGAAGAAAAATAAAAACAGAATCAAAAAGGGTTGGAAGAACAAAAAAATTCCAACAGAAGGGCTTTCCAAAGGTGACAAAGTGTAATTGGTCTATCAACAGCTGGGAGCAAGCCAACAGACTGATGATTACTATACTGTGAGCAAAATACTCTCACTAGAGCATGCTGAAATAGAGCACCAAGGGACAAAGAAGAAGCTCACAGTCAGAGGGGACAAGCTGAGGCACTACAGTCATCAACCACCATAAAAGAAGGGTTCAATGTCAAGCTAATGACAATAAAAGAGCGCTTCATGGGAGGCAACCCATGATTTAAGATTCTTGCTTGCTTTTAAATTCAATAAATTATGATCACCTTAGCATGATTTTGAATATACTTGACAGATGCATACATTGTTTTAGAACATATGCCAGACTTCTAAGTTTGGTGGCTTGATAGGACACAAAAGCTAACTTTCAAGCATCTTCAGATCATATGCTTAGTCATTTCGATGAAGTATATGGCCAAACATTAAGTTTGGTGTCTGCATATGTATCAATTGTAAGAAAGATCAACTTTTGTTCAGAAAAGAAAAGAGACAATCAAAATCATGCAGAGATGAATCATGCATTGTTTTATTTTAGGAATTTATGAATTAGAATTTATAATGAAAGTATCAACTGTGATAAATGCTTGTTTTTGACATTAATCCCTTAGCAGGAGACAAGTTTGGTGTCCACTAAACCTTGGTTTACTAAGTCAGGAACACAATTGACCTTTCATGACTAAGAGAAAATAAAATATATAATAAACAATGCAAACATTCACCCTTTTCCACCGTGCTTTAACCATGTCCTAAAGCATATCATTTTGGTTTAATTAGGAAAAGAAGGTTGAAGTAAAGACAAGGTGAGAAACGGCTATGACAAGTCAAGAGAGGGGTCACATGTGCCTAGAAAGGTGTACCAACTTTGGAAAGCAAAAATCTGCATGCTAGTCACCTTGAGGGACGGACCCTATGCAACCAATGGGAGGAGAATCCTTGTCAACCCTCAAGAGAACATGCAAGCCGTTCATATCATGAAGCTACTAGGTTGTTCAACTCAATCTCTACCCTTCACAAGTCAATACCGAATCATTCCCCAAGTGTGGTCTTCGACCAACATTTTTTCCCCTTGCCTATAAATAAGTTGAGACATCTCTTGCATCACATGTCCTTACAAGCCTTCCTTACAAACATAAATCTCTGTCTCCACCCTGTGCAATTCTAAACATACACACCACCTCTCTCATAACAACAACATTTCCTTCCTCATCTTCTTAACACCACAAAACTGTACCTCAACCAACCATAAATTCACCTCTGCCTTTTCCATTTACTCAATTCCATGGCCTCATCAAGCTCAAAGAGAAGAAAGGGCAAGGAACCAATGGTGACCGAACCTCCTACCTATGATACAAAGAGATTTAGATCTCAGTTTCATGAAGGAAAATATCATAGATTTATGAAAATGAAGTACATCATTCATGAGAGGTATTTTAAGCTGAAGGAAGAAGAATATCCCATCATGAGACAAATCACTAGGGAAAGAAGATGGGACCTTCTATGCGATCCCCTCCCCAAGATCAGTGCAGTCATGATCAGGGAGTTCTATGCAAATGCTGTGAAAGAGAGTGAAGACAGCCCCTCTTACAAAAGCTATGTTAGAGGAACTGAAGTGGATTTCAGTCCAGCATCCATTACAAGGGCTTTGAAGCTGAGAACCATAACTTATGAAGAGCCCAGTTATGAAGCCAGATTACAGGAAGAGAATGATCCTGATGAAATTCTCCAGGGGATATGCTTGGAAGGCACAGACTGGGAAAGAGATTCGCAAGGAGTCCCAAGCCGATTGAAAAGAATAAATCTCATTCCTGAAGCCAAGGGGTGGTATGAGATAGTAAGGAGATCCATACTCCCTACTGAAAACACCTCAGTGGTCACAATCAAGCGAGCACTTTTGACATACTGTATCTTACATGGAGGAGAAATCAACCTTGCACAACTCATAGCCGATAGTATTCAAGAGATAGCTGAGAGCACAAACAAATCCACTAGGCTCGGCCATCCGAGCACAATTCTAAGGTTGTGTACTAAAGCTAGAGTGATCTTTGAAGATGAGGACACAGAGAAAGTAAGAAGAGGATCAGGAATAACAAAGAAAACCATGGAAGGAATCGCTGAGGATGATGATCAAGAAGAAGGGCCCCAAAGAAGAAGAAGATCAGAGGAAGGAGGAAAACAAGCTCACGGTGCCATAGACATGAGTCAACTACAAAGAGTTCTTGAGGAAATATCACAGCAAAATGTGATAGCACAAGAGCAATATTCAAGATGCCAAGAGCAATATCTAGAGAGCTGGCAGCAACAATCAATGGCCCAACAACAAGAATTTCAAGCCAAGATTCTTGAGGGACAAAGGGAACTCACAATAGGACTTCAAGTGTCATATGATAAGATGTTCCTGACCCAAGCCAAGTATGGGGAGTATACTCACAACCTGTATCAGTGGAAGAACATTCATCACACTATTGGAGAGTACTAAATCCACAAATCAAATCATTTGATCAATGCCAAGAACTTAGAGACCACCAGGCAGCAAAGTCTCAGCTTAATACCCAGGTAGTATTCCAAAGATTAGAGGCAGTTGGACTTTCAGGTCTCACAGATCCTGTTTGGGAAAGAAGATGTCCTCGTGAAGAAGCTCAAGATTGTACACAGACGAGGAAGAAGAAGAAGGGAGAATCCAGCAAATCCAAAAGAATGGAAATGCCTGACAAATAGAGGTGGTGAAGCTCCTTTTCTTACTTTTACTTAAATAAGGAAGATGCATGTCTGAAACATGACATGCCTCCAATTGCTTTATGTTTTACTATTTCTTTTGTTTACATTAGTAGTTAGTTAAAAATAAAATATCTGCATAATAAGTGTCATCATTCATCAGCTTGAATGCTTTGTTTTGTTTTCCCTTACTGTTTGAATAAAAGAGAGATGTTTGGTTTAGAAAAGTAATTGTTCAATGTTGCAAAAGTTAGAATAAAAGTTAGTGGTGGTATATGTGTTTGATTTAATTGATAGCTCATAGAATAACTGCTGCAAAATAACTTGTTACTTGAAGCCTAAGCTAGTTTGCTGCTATTATTTCTTAATTATTGAAGGTCCCTTGAAAATAAACTAAAACAGAAAGAAAAAGAAGAAGAAAAGCCAAAAGTTGGCAAAGAAACAAACAATAAGGCTAGACACCAATAGCTTGGACTCTAGGACATATGCCTGTGGTGTTTATGTACTAGGATATGCTTGGACAAGTAAGTTCTAAGGAGTATCTCAAAACTTGGCAACTTAGATCAACTGATTTGGGATTGCCAACTGAAAGTCCACAATAAAGAGCAACCTAGCTACAAAACATTTAGTGATCCAAAGAGATGCTGGGCATCAATAATCCTAGGAAGAAAAAGGTGAGCCATGTGTCTGTGGTGAAGAAATGTTGAGTGAAATTAAGCCAAAGGCCACTGCAACATTTGCCACCAAGCCTTCAATAAGTAATAAGCTCTTTATGCAAAAGAAAAAAAAGAAAAAACTAACAAGGGAAATGAGCAAAAAGTGAGGAGTTATAGTGGCAACCTTGGTGAACCCTTAAAGAAACATTGTTTGTTTTGACAGCAATCAATAAATGAGCTACTTTTGATCTGCATAAAACCCCATAGACCAAATTCAACTATCTGCTGAATAAGAACATATAGCCTTATCTATTTCATTCTATCTTCTCTTATGTTTGATGCTTGCTTGGGGACAAGCAAGTTTTAAGTTTGGTGTTGTGATGATAAGTCATCTTAGCCTAGTTTTACTAGCCTTTTTCTTTATTTTTATTTGGTTTTATGCACTTTCTTACATTCTAAGTAAGTAATTTGGAATGGAAATGCATGACCTCTTTAAATCAAACAACCACCATTTAATTGATGCTAAATCATGAGGTTTAAGCTAAATTTCATTGATTTTTTATTATTTATAAACCTTGTGAATTTGGTGATACTTTGATTAGTTGTTTTGATTAATTGTAGGTGAAGAAAAGAAGAAAAGAAGAAAGCGTGGCCTAAGAAGCATGGCCCAAGGAAGAAAAAGTGTGGCCAAGGAAGGAAGAAGTGTGGCGCAACAATGAAGGAAAACCATGAAGCTCACTCCAAGAGCACCATGCTCACTCCAAGAGCACCATGCTCACCAAGGGAGCGCTACATTTTCTCTCAAGGAACCAAGGCACAATGCTCTGCTCACTTTGTGAGGTGAGCACAATATGAGGCCAAGAAACAAGGAAAGGAAAGATCAAGCTCAGCTCACCAAGTGAGCATTATCGGGCATGCATCCAAATAAATTCAAGGAAATTGTTTGACAAGTGCATTCTCCAAGATTTGAACCCATGACCAAAGGGGGTTAGGGGAGCGCTAATCACAAGAGGAAATAAGCCAAAAATGGCCAAATGCGTCATCCAGGATTCGAACTCAGCACCTAGAGGAAGCAAGGAGCAAGGCACCACAAGAAAACCAAGGAAAAGCTCCAGCGCATGCACTCATCAAGTTTCGAACCAAGGACCCCTCCTTGTGAGCACCAAGGCTCAGCTCACTTGGAGAGCTGAGCGCTACCCTTGGTACATCTCACAAGCACTTTGACACGGGCCAGGGGGAGTGGAGCGCGCATCTTGACACGGTCCAGGGAGGGCAGCGCGCAACAATTTTTCACCAAGGCACCAATGCTTCCCCCAACAATTGCACACTACAAAGGGTCCTCACACTAAGCATCAATGCTCAGCTCCCCACTTGAGATGAGCATCCCCCTTGAAGCAAATTCTTCATGGGCTGAAAAATCAATCAAAAATCCAATTAAATTCAAATCTTCACCAAATTAAAAGCCCATCCAAATTCCAATATCCAAGAATAGAAAGTGTAAAAATAGGAGTTAGTTTGATGTAATTAGGACCTCTAGACTTTACTTTGAATTTTCCTTTTAATTTTCATTTTCATTTTGAGCTTTTACATTTTGAATTTAGATCTTAGAGAATTGGGAAGGAGAATTGATCTCTCTTCTTCCTTGTTCTTGCTTGAGCACTTTTTACTTTTCTTGCTTTGGATCTTGGGTGAAGAATTGAAGAACTTCTGTTTCAATCTCACCTTGAGATCTCTTGTTTATTTTCTCTACATAATTGAATTTCCATTTCTGTTTACTTTACTGCTTCATCTTCTACTCTCTCTGCAATTTGCTTTTCTTTTACTTCTTTTGCAATTGTTCTTGTTGGATCAAGGAAGGATTTGAGATCTAGACTTGTTATCTAGTCTCTTCCACCCCTGAGATCTTCAACCATCTTTTTTTTTGCAAATTAAGCACGCTTTCTGTTTACTTCTCAAAGCATTTTACCCTTCTGTTTGAGATCTACTTCAACTCAATTGATCTTCTACCTTCCTGTTCAATGCAATTTACTTGTTCTTGTTTAAATTCTGCAATCCTAATTCCCAATTCCTTTTATAATTCAAGTAATTTACATTTCTTGCACTTTAAGCTTCAGTTATTTACATTTCTTGCAATCTAAGTTTCTGCAATTTACTTTAATTGTTCTTTAAGATTCAGCACTTTTACTTTCCTGTTCTTTAATTTACTGCATTTTACCCCTCTCCCTTTACATTTCAAGTAATTTAGTTTCTGCCAATTGCAAATAACTCAACCAATACTTGATTCGCTTGACTAAATCAACCACTAAACTAAAATTGCTCAATCCTTCAATCCTTGTGGGATCGACCTCACTCATGTGAGTTATTATTACTTGATGCGACCCGGTACACTTACCGGTGAGTTTCGTGTTGGATCGTTTTCCACACACCACCTTCTCTTCTCCTCTTTCCTTCTTTCAACCATCATCCACCACCACCACTTACCATCCACCATCATTTCCTTTAATTAGTTAGTTAGTTAGTTTAATTTTCTGTTTTGGTACTAAGTATTGGATTATTGATTTGATTTGCTGTTTCTTGATGCTGAAATTATTCATTGTTGGATTCCTTTATTGAAGTTATACTTTGTTGCTTGGTATTGAATTTTTCATGCTTAACATTTGTGAATACCAAGTACTTATGACATTTCCTTCAAAGCTTTCTAAATCTTTTAAATTATATGATTTGGCCACCATGTGATTTGAATTCTTTACTTTGATTAGAAAATTTTTTATGTTGGATGATTTGCATTTATCTTAATGTATTGTTTTCTTGATCATATGCATCCATATGTTATGCTTATTCCTTAATGACATGTTGACCCTCAATTGTTTAACTATGTGCTCTACACATACTTAAAACTAGTCATTTTGGCATAATGCTTGAATTGTAAAATTGGATCGTAAGCTTACCTAGTGACATATTTTTTAGCTTTTCAAGCTTTGTGGACCATGCTTGCTATGTGATTGATTTTCACCTCTATTTCTCTATTTTCCTAAGTTGCATAGCACCCATGTTCCATCTTCTATGTCAATTAGGTATTGCAAACAAAATTCAAAGTGTGTCATTGATTGATCTGTAAGTTTCATATTTCATATTGTTTATTAAGTTTCCTTGCACATCAATCTATGTACATTCCTTATCCATTTCACAATTGTTTGATTATTCCTTGAATGCTTTTATGCTTCTTTGCTACTTGTTTGTTCGTCTTAACCAACAAGTGTCGTTTGAAAAGTATCTCAAGCACACTAGAATGAGTGGAGTGCATACTTCTTTTATGTAATTGTGACATAGCTTTCAATGCTAGTGTGTGAATTCTATCCCACATGCAACTTAGAATTCACACACTTATTTTCATCAATGTCACACACTAATTCACTCACTTCATTTTAGTGACTCTTACCTCATTCCAACAATCTATGCTTCCTTGCTTTTGTATTTACTCGTTTTACTATCATGTTTTCTATCCTTCAGGATGACCCACCATAAGCAAAAAGGGAAGGAGAATAAAGAACACGCAGCAGTCAGTTGATCCACCAGCTGAAGGCGGCAATCCGTGTCTTCGTCATACCCCCTTGCTCATCTTTGAATGCACCGAGGACGATGCAAACTTTTAAGTATGGGGAGGTCGCACGACCAATCGGCCAATTTTTTTGGGTGAAAATTCCTAATCCAAACACTTTCACATTTCATTTTTTCTTCTTCTTCTTCTTTTGCTAGGCCTTTTAGAATTCTTAGTTGCATTGTCTTGGTTTGCATATATATAATAAGTTTAGCGATGCCAGGGCATTTTGGCCAGTTTCACTGACCTTTTCTTTACTGTTTTAGGGTAGTTTCATGCATTTTCTTAGGAAATAAGCAAGTTTTGGGTAGAATTTCACTTAAATCTTGATTTAAGCATACATTGAGCACTTTATATGATTTCATGAGAATTTTGCATCAATTAGATGACAAATTGAATGATGCATGTCTCATGATGTGGATTAGAACTTTGATGCACTGTATTGCTTGATTTCAGGACAGAGGAAGCAAGAAAGAGCCACGTTAGTCTAACTAACGTGACCACCAACGTGGAATGGAAGCTAGCTTGCAACGTTAATGAGAAAAGTAATCACCAATAACGTCCTCGAAGCCATCATAGCCCACGTTAAGAGTCACGTTAACTAAGTTAACGTGAACTCTAACGTGGAAGAAAGAAAGTGGAGCCAACGTTAGTGACACTCACCTTTGTCACTAACGTTGGACTAAGCTCATAAGTGGCCACGTTAAGAGCCACGTTAACTCATTTAACGTGGACTCTAACGTTGGAAAGAAAAAGAGAAGCCAACGTTAGTGACACTCACCTTTGTCACTAACGTTGGCCAAGCCACAATGAGCCACGTTAACTTGTCACTAACGTTGGGGTGAACCCACACAAGCCACTATGAGCAATGATAACTCCCACGTTAACTTAGTTAACGTAGAAGCTAACGTAGATAAGAAAGATGATGAGCCAACGTTAGTGACACTCACCTTTGTCACTAACGTTGGAGATGGCTAGCATTACTACGTTAGAAGCCACGTTAACCTAGTTAACGTGGACTCTAACGTGGGAAGTAGGGGGCACATTGGAACGTTAGTGACAAAGGTAAGTGTCACTAACGTTCTCGAAGAATTGGCAAACCTATGTTAAGAGCCACGTTTACTAAGTTAACGTGAACTCTAACGTAGGGGGAGGGAGGACTCTCAACGTTATTGGAAAAGGCGAGTCCCAATAACGTGTGCGAAGGATCAAGAGGCAACGTTAGTGGTCACGTTGGTGCCACTAACGTTGAAGTTAACGTGGATTATCCCTGGGTGAAGAACGTTAGTGAAAAAGATGATTGCCAGTAACGTTCTCGAACCCACACTCTCACTTAACGTTAACGCCACTAACGTCCTGAGCTAAACACCCTGCCTACTCCACACTTTCTCTCTGCAAGTAAAGCTAAGCCCACTGCGGAAGATAACTGCTTCAAACTCAAGATCCAAAGGCCCATATCCAAGACTTGAAGAACCAACTAGAAGATCAGAAGAGTAGTATATATAGGGGTAGTTTTGAATTAGAAAGAAGCTTTTGGAGGAGGGGAAATTGAGAACTACTCTCTGTATAATTTACTTTCTCTGCACTTCTAGTTCTAGTTTTTATAATGTATTTTCCATCTTTGTTTTCCATTTCCAGAGCTATGAACAACTAAACCCCTTTCATTGGGTTAGGGAGCTCTGTTGTAATTTGATGGATCAATACTAATTTTCATTACTCTTCTTCTATCTTTTCTCTTGATTTTACTAGAAAGCTTTCAATCTTCATCCAATTGGGTAGTTATCTTGGAAAAGAAGCTATTCATACTTGGATCTCATATGAACCTTGGAAGAGGAATGAAGAGATCATGCTAGAAATACTTTCTCATGTTGGACCAAATTGGGTTTGGTTGGGTATGGTGACTATAATCCTACAACACTTGATTTGGAAATGCATGTGGTATAATCAGTGACCATACTTCATCTCTTCTCATGAGCAATTGACCAAGGAATTGGCTATTGATCAAGATTTGAGAGATTGAATTACCAAGGAATTGGAATTCGATCACTTAAGATTGCCAAGGAGATCAATGAATGCATTGATTGAGGAAGAGATGAAAATGAACTTGATCCGGAGAATGCAACATCTCCTAAGCCCAATGAATCCCCATTTCTGATCTTACCCATTCTCTTTAATTTCTGCAATTTACTTTCATGAGCATCTTCCCCATTCCCATTTACAATTCTGCAATTTACTTTCCGTCATTTACTTTCATCTCTTTACTTCTAGCATTTATATTTTCTGCTATTTACTTTTCCGCCATTTAATTTCCTGCAACTCTCAAACCAAATTCTGCTTCGCTCAACTAGAACATTCCTCTAATTAAAGTTGCTTGACCAATCAATCCCTGTGGGATTCGACCTCACTCTATTGTGAGTTTTTACTTGACGACAATTCGGTATACTTGCCGAAGGAAAATTGTTGAGAGACAAGTTTCCATGCTATCAAGTTTATGGCGCCGTTGCCGGGGATTGATTTTGTATCAACAATGACTAAATTGGAGGATAACTAGATTGAGCATTTTTCTTTTGTTTGATTTAAATTTCTGTTTGAGTTAATTACTTTGAGTTTTAGTTATTTTCCTCCCTTCCCCCCTACTCCTTTTTCTTAGTTATTTACTATTCAGTTCACTAACCCACTAACTGTTTGATATATTGCATCACTCACACTAACAGCAATTTTAACAAGAGTACTTTCTGCAATTATTTCCTTGCTTGTGCCTTGTTGGTTGTATGACAGGAAGAAGAAGCGGGGCTTCAACTTCCTTTGATTCTGAACCTGAGAGGACCTTCCTTAGATTAAGGAGGGAAGCAAGAGGAAAAAGAGTAGTTGGTACTGAGGAAGAGGAGGAGTACTTTGAACCAGATATGGATGAAAACATGGAGAACCATCATGAAGAAGAGGCTCACAACCATGGCAGAGAAGGTCTAGCAAATCATGCTGGGCAAGAGAGAAGAGTTCTAGGCTCTTACATCAACCCAAACCCAGGAAACTGTGGGAGTAGCATCCAAAGGCCAACTATACATGCCAACAACTTTGAACTAAAGCCACAGCTCATCACCCTTGTTCAGAACAACTGTTCATTCGGAGGAAGTGTCCAAGAAGACCCCAATCAACATCTAACCACCTTCCTGAGGATATGTGATACTGTGAAGTCTAATGGTGTTCATCCTGATACCTATAGACTACTTCTGTTCCCTTTCTTACTTAAGGACAAGGCATCCAAATGGCTAGAGTCCTTTCCAAAGGAGAGTTTAGCAACCTGGGAAGATGTGGTGAACAAATTCTTGGCAAGATTCTATCCTCCTCAATGGATCAACAGGCTGAGAGCTGAGGTGCAAACATTCAGGCAGCAAGATGGTGAGACTCTATACGAAGCATGGGAGAGGTTCAAGGACCTGACAAGAAGGTGCCCACCAGATATGTTCAATGAATGGGTACAGCTACACATTTTCTATGAAGGCCTTTCTTATGAATCAAAGAAGGTAGTAGACCATTCATCCGGGGGATCTCTGAACAAGAAGAAGACCATTGAAGAAGCCATAGATGTCATTGAAACTGTAGCAGAGAATGACTATTTCTATGCTTCTGAAAGAGGCAACACTAGAGGAGTGATGGAACTAAACAATGTGGATGCACTGCTGGCCCAAAACAAGCTTATTACCAAGCAACTGGCCGACCTCACCAAGAAGATGGAGAGGAACCAAGTAGTAGCAATCACCACCTCATCAACAACCCAAGAGGGGGTGAATGCAGAGGCAGAAGGTGAGCATGAACAAGCCAACTACATTGGAAACTCACCCAGGCAGACCCATGATCCATACTCCAAAACCTACAACCCTGGTTGGAGGAATCACCCAAACTTTGGGTGGAGAAATCAACAAGATCAAAGCCAAGATCAGAGACATCACAACCATAACAACAATGCATCTCACCAATATTCCACACAGAGATCATATCAGCACCACCCTAACAACACCTTTCCACATCCATACCAAAACCAAAATGACCCAACTCACCCATCCACTCTCAACTCACCATCATCTGAAGAAAGACTCTCCAAAATTGAGACTCTGCTTGAAGGTATATGCAAAGAGATTCAAGATAATAAGGTATTCAAAGAGGAGGTGCGAGCTAGTATCAAGAACCAGGGGGGACACCATCAAGAGGCTGGAATTTCAAGTGGGATACTTATCTGAAAAGATTCCCAAACCTACTGATAGCTTCCCAAGTGACACAGAGAAAAATCTGAGAGGTGAAGCAAAGAAAGTCAGATGGGAAAATTGCAAGATGGTTACCATAAGTAGTAAGGAGGCTGAGGAAAAGCAAAACGAGCCATTAGAATAACTTGGAAAGACATCAGCAGAGAAACAGAAAAAGGATCACCAAGAACCCAAAATTTCACAAAAAGAGCTGACACAGAAGGAGCTGCTGAAACTCTATGCACCGTTTCCCCAATTACTCGAGGGTGCTGTAGAGAAGAGAATATACTCAAGGTTTCTTGACCTGTTTGCATCCCTCCATGTAAACATACCATTCATCAAGGCTCTCCAACAAATGCCATCATACATTAAGTATATGAAGGAGCTGCTGACCAGGAAAAGCTCACTCAAGGGAGGACAAACAATAGTGATGAATAAGGAGTGCAGTGCTCTCATTCAACCAAAGTTGCCTATAAAAAGGAAGGACCCAGGGAGTTTTCACATCCCCTGTGCCATAGGAGAAACAATGTTTGATAAAGCACTCTGCGATTTGGGAGCAAGCATCAACTTAATGCCTTCATCCCTTATGAAAAGGCTGCAGATCAATGAGATAATACCCACATATGTGATTATCAGGCTGGCTGACAAAACTCAAAAACAAGCAGTAGGAGTGGTTGAAAATGTGCTGGTGAAGGTGGGAAAATACTTCCTTCCCACAGACTTTGTCATCTTGGACATGGAAGAAAGTCACACTCACCCAATCATATTGGGAAGACCGTTCTTAGCTACAGCCAGAGCACTCATAGATGTGGAGCGAGGGAAGCTAATTTTGAGGATCCATGATGAACAACTCAGCTTCAATGTCTTCAAATTCTCACAAGAAACAGATCATAATGAGATACTGAAGGAGGAGGCAAGCACTAAAGCACAACCAACACCTCTGGGAAACAACTTGGTTGAAGAACAAGGCAATCAGCAGCTGTCACAGCTCAAGAAAAATAAGGAGGAACCTAAACCACCAGAGTCATATGAGACCAGTAACAAAATTCCTTTAGAAGAAGAGGTAACAAAGAGCAAGGCAACATCAAAAGAGACAAAGAAGAAGGCACCAAGGAGGTGGAGGAACAAGAAGATCCCTACAGAGGACTTCTCTCCAAGGGATAAAGTAATCTCAGCCTACTTCTCAGATATTCCACCTCATCTCCCCACTATCCCATCTCAGTTACCTAAGGTCTTCACCATCAACAGAGTTCTTTCCTTAGAACATGTGGAGATCCTTGATGAAGCCAATGGATATAGGTCTACTGCAAGAGGGGAAGATCTGAAGCATTACCAACCACCATGACAAAGGCAAAACGTCAAGCTAGTGACGCTAAAGAAGCGCTTCATGGGAGGCAACCCATGTTTTACATGCTTTTAAAAGTAGTTAATAATGCAAGGTTCAAGGATTTTAAATCAACTTGACATGGACTTAAATGAATCCTTGTGTGCAATATATAGTGAAGAACAAGTTTGGTGTTCAAGGCACACTAAGAGAACATCAATGTAACCCATATCATGTCACTCTTAGGGGCCTTGAACAAATATTTTACACTACACGGCACCAAACTAAGTTTGGTGTTGCCAATGTTGCACACATGGATGTTGAGTTAGTCAGTTGGTTTGCTCTAATGAATGGCACTTAGTTAGTTAAAACAAAAACTTTAAAAAGTAGTTATTCTTTTTTTGCCGCCATTTTCCACACATTTTTTTTAATCACAATTCTTTTATTTTGTAGGAGAGAAGAAAGGGGTATTCAAGTGGATTGAGTGGACAATTAAATGAAGAAGGTTCGGCCACTTCATGAAGGGAGAATACACACGTGTCTCAAGGGGAAATGCATTGGAAAATGTGCCATGCAACATTGAAAGAATGAGACCCTTGAAGACCGAACTAATCTCCCTCATAAAGATGATGATCCTTGTGCTCATCCCCTGCAGAACCCCATCCGTTCATCATACACCAACCCCATTAATCCACACCTTTCATCCACACACCACTTCCCTATATAAGTGATTAGCACTAAGTACACCCTTAACATTCCAATTTCACTCCCCACACTTCTCATTCTCGAAACCAGACACTCTTCCCCCTCATCACACCTTGTCCTAACCAACCGAATTCCTCCTTTATCCATACCTTCCACCCTCTTCACACATCAACTCAAACTCATGGCATCATCAAGCTCCAAGAGGCAAAAGAGGAAGGAACCAGTGGAGAGCATTCCTTTCGATGAGAAGAGATTCAAAACTGCATTCCATGAACTCGAATTTAAACGGATAAAGCTCAAGAAGATACTGCCTGAGTTAACGTTCCAAATTGACGAGGATGAGTGCCCACAGATTCGAGAGAAGATTGAACAAAGGGGTTGGCAAAGGCTTACGAACCCGGAGGGGAAGATAAATGCAAACCTCATCAAAGAGTTCTATGCAAACGTGGTCAGAGAAGACAAAACCAAGGCCCCCACCTTCAAAAGTTACGTAAGAGGGAGAGAGGTGGACTTCAGCCCAAATGCTATAACAAGAACTCTTCAGCTGAAATCACCACATTTTGATGAGCTTAGTTATCATGCAAGGATAAGTAAGAGCCCTGACAATGATGAACTCGAAGAAATAGTGACTGACATATGTGTCATAGGAGCTGACTGGGAAAGGTATGCGGATAAGAGACCTCGGTTCATCAAGAGGGGAGACCTCAGCCCGGAAGCCAAGGGATGATTTGAACTCGTGAGGAGGTCTATCCTCCCAGCTGCAAATAATTCAGAGGTCAATATTAATCGAGCGACTATGGTACATTGCCTAGTACAGGGTGGAGAAATCAATGTGCATGAACTCATAGCTGAGGGGATTCAAGAATCAGCTGAGAAGGTTGATTCGGGTGCCAGGCTTTGGTACCCCAGCACCATTCTCAGATTGTGTACAAAGGCTAAGGTAGTCTTCGAGGATAGCAATCCAGAATGGGTGAACCCTGGGAGGCTAGTTACACTTCAATGTCTGATCTATACTACGCCCATGATTAACCCCAATTTTGTGATTTATCTTGTGCTTAATTTGGGGAATTTTATCACCTTTTCCCACATTTATTCAATGAAATAGCGTGGTTTTGTAATTCTCCCTTGATTTGTGCTTAAATGTAAAAACATGCTTTTTAGGCCCTTAAATTGGTGATTTTAATCCACTTTAATTCCATTCGATGCCTTGATGTGTTTGTTGAGTAATTTCATGTTCGTAAGGCAAGTATTGGATGGAAGAAGTGAGAAGAAAAGCATGCAAGTGGGAGAACTCATGAAGAAATGGAGGAACCGTAAAGCTGTCAAGCCTGACCTCTTCGCACTCAAACAATCATAACTTGAGCTACAGAGGTCCAAATGAGGCGGTTCCAGTTGCGTTGGAAATCTAACATCTGGGGCTTCGAAATGATATAAATTTTGCCATATTTTGCTTCGCGTTCAGGGGCACGCACACGCAAAGATGCTGTCCGTGGCCCACTTTTATGAAATCGCCCCCAGCAATTTTGCAGCTCATTTTGGGTCCAATCCAACCCATTTTTGATGCTATTGAACCCAAGGATTGAAGGGGGAATGAACCAAGTAGTCATAGTTTAGTTTTCATCATGTTTTAGGGCAGAATTCTAGAGAGAGAAGCTCCCTCTTCTCTCTAGAATTTAGGGTAGTTTAGGTTTAATTTTCTTGAATCTCACTTTTAATTCTTGTTTTGATTTAGTTTTTCTTTTAATTTCTTGTTATTACATCTTAATCTTCCTAGTTTCTCTTGTTCATTTCCTTTATTTTGTTACTTTTATGTTGATGAACCCTTGTTGGATTTCCATTTTCTTTTAATGAAATTTAATATTTGATGTTCTTTTATTGATGATTTGAAGTGTTGATTTACTTTTCTTGCAATTGATAGTTGGTAGATTTTAATATTTCTTGTCATTTATTATGCTTTCCATGTATTCCTTCCAAGTGTTTGATAAAATGCTTGGAAGGATGTTAGAGTAGATTTTGAGCATTCTTGGCTTGGAAAGAGTGATTGGGCAATTTTGAGTCATGAAAACCCAACTCATGTTGGTGATCTAGAGTTGTTAGCTAGTATTGTTTCCATTGACGCTAATCTTTTGCTAATTTAATTAGTGAGTTGATTAGGACTTATGGAAGATTATTTCCATTGACGCTAATCTTTTGCTAGTTTAATTAGTAAGTTGGTTAGGACTTTTGGATTGAGATTAGCTAGTCTCGTTAGAATTTCTCCCTATTTGTTGGAGTTGACGTAATGAGATAAATTCTTGTTTATATTTGTGACATGATTAATTAGTCTTGTTTGATATTCTCCCGATGTGTGAGTTAACTAAATAAGGTGAATTAGTCATGCATGACTAGGATAGAAAGCCTATGATCTCAATTCTTGCCATGAATGTCTCTCTTTATTACTTGCTTTCTTTAATTGCTCTCTTTACTTTTCTTGCCATTTATTTTCTTGCCCTCTTATCAACCAAACCCCCCTTACATCCTTCATAGCCAATAAGCATACATTTCATTGTAACTCTTCGTGAGACGACCCGGAGTCTAAATACTTCGGTTAATTCTTAATTGGGGATTGTTACTTGTGACAACTCAAATTTTTGCATGAAAGGATTCTTGATTGGTTTGGAAACTATACTTCACAACGAGACTTCATTTGAGGAAATTCTAAACCACACAAGAGTCCGATCATCAAAATGGTGCCGTTGCCGGGGAGTTGCAATGGTGTTACATTATTGGTTATTGTATATATTGTGAATAGCTTTATTTTTGGTTTGTTTGTTGATTTTTGCTAGTTGTAGGACTTAGTTTTCTTTGTTTCTTGTTAACTTTTGTTTTTATTTTCTCTTTCACTATGAATTCTCACTTTGGCTATGAGTGTGATTACAACTATGTTGTAGGAAATGGGAACTTCAATGAAGATGTGCATCAAGGATGGGATAACTAAAGGTGGGAGGAGCCATATGCATATGATCAATCCTCATGGCAACAACCTCCACCAACGCACTATGAAGAAGAGCCATTCTATGATGCATACCAATCCAATGGTTATGGTGAATCCCCTTGTGACTTCCAAGAACCACCACCATACACCTATGAGCCATATCCCCAACATAACCATCAACCATACTCACAAGCCACCTTTCACCAACCATCTTCATATGACCCTAATCCATACCCACCACACCAACAATCATATGAGCCATATGAGCCACGCATAGAGCCACCACCATTCCAACATCAACATTTTCAAGATGAACCACCTCCAATGTATGAAAATTTCCAACCACAAGATGAATACCACTTTCCACCACAACCTCCCATGGAAGAATATTCATGCCCTTCAATCCAAGAGTCATATGATCCTACTCATGATATCCAAGAAGAACAAGAGTCAAGGGATCATTTCAAGGAGACATTGGATCAATTTCAAGCAACCATGGAGTGTTTTTTGCAACAAATGGAAAGAATGGGAAATATTGAACCACCACAACCCTACCAAGAAGAACCACCTTCCAACTACAATACCCTTCCCTCAAACAATGAACCCTCTCTACCACCATCATCTCCTGATGAAGCCCTCATGCTAGAATTGAGAGATCTTGAATCTCATTTCTTAAAGCGACACGAGGAGGATGAAAAGAAATTTGAGGAGTTAGGAGCAAAAATGGCTATCATGGTAGAAGCCATTGGCAACATAGTCTCGTCCCGCTTAAGCCTATGCAATCAAGGCACTTCCATTGTGGAATGTGGAGAAGCAACCAAGGAGCTTAGTGAGGGAGTGAACTTGAAGCTCCAAGGTGAAGAAGAGGAGTTAAAGCAAGAAATGCAACAAGAGGAGGAGGTAGAAATTATTGAAGAAGAGGAAGAAGTGGTTGAAGACTTAGGAGATGCGGAACCTCCTTGGGAACATAGAGTTGAAGAAAATCCATCCAAGTTGATTGAAATTGATGCTAGGGAGGAAAGTGCACACCTTCCAAGGCATATTCCATATGAAGCCTTGAATGAGATAGAGCAAGAATTGAGTTCCCTTGGTGATGGAGATCAAGCATCAAGTCTTAGTGGTGAAGAATCCTTTGAACATGAAGAACCTTCCCTCATTGAATTCGATAGCAATGTGGAGGTAAATCTCTCTTGTCCTCCCATTTATGATTTGTGTAAGGGAAAAGGTTTAGATAAAATTATTGAACAAAGGATTGAAATTAAGAGATCTTGTGAAGAGGTGGAAGTCCTTAGAAAAAGGAGGATGGGAATTGAATACGCCTTGTCAAGACCCTTGGAAACACCTTTGCCTAGATTGCCATCTACACCTTCATTTGAGTGGATGAAACTCATTTCTATTATCTTTATTATCCCACTCGAATATGGCTTGCTTGAAATGGATGGTCAACTTAGGATGCTTTGTGGGATGAAGCGTAAAAGAAAGATGTTTTGTGGTTGGCGTTGCAAATCAAGGCTCATTATGGTTGAAGCTTCAAGGAGTAAAGGTTGGACTAGTGCTCAATTGGATGGGTCTAGGAGGATAGTTTGGTGCTTCCATGAGAATTCATCTCTCTTGCCACCCGGAGAAAACCACCATGATCAACTCAAGGACGGGTGTGAAAACAAAGTGTGGGATCCCGGATCGCACAAGGAAAACCAACTTTGGGAGCCTACGGTTTGTGAAGAACTCCATCAAAGCTTGGAGTTATTATCTTTGAATGAGGAAGCACAATGGAAGTCCAAGCATTGGTGGATGTTCAAGGATAGATTCAAGCACAAGCCACCTTGATAGGAGCTCCCCATAAGTCCAACTTAAGGACAATAAACAAAAGTGCTAGGTGGGAGACAACCCACCATGGTAAACTCTTTCCTTTTTCCCTTTTGTACGTATTGGTAAAATAGGTTTAATCTCATGTCTTGATTAATTTGATAAGTTTGTTTGGTAGTCTAGTAGGTTAAATAAGGTCTTATGATATTTTGGTAGTTGTTTGGAGGTTTGGAATGCTTGGTTTGGTGGAAAAATATAGAAAAATTTTGAAAAACAGAGCACCACCCACGCGCACGCGCACTCCACGCGTACGCGTGAATCAAGCAATTTCAGCCATCCACGCGGATGCGCCATGTACGCATACGCGTGGATTGAGTTTTTCCACCCCTCCATACATTTTCCCGAGAGTTGTGCCTGGAGTGTGCCAACTTTGTGCCCAAGGGCACGCGCACGCGTAACTTGCGCAGACGCGCCACTCTCGAAATAACCCACCGACGCGTAGGCGTACCGTACGCGTCCGCATCGCTTCCATTTCATCAATCCACGCTTATGCGTACATGACGCGCACGCGTGGATTGCCCTGTTTCACTCACCTACTTTTCTTCTCATCTTTCCATTTCTTTCCTTCTTCTCTCTTCTCTTCTTTTCTTTTCACCCTTCAATCATCATCCAACACTACCAAGCATCATCCATAACCATTTCTTTTAGTTAGTTAGTTTGTTTAATTTTTGTTTTCCATTATAAGTGTTGGATTACTAATCTTGTTTACTGTTTACTACTGCTGCTTATTGTTAGGATGTTAGTTAACATCATTGTTGTTAATTGTCACTGTTGGATTTCTTTGTTGAGGTTGTATTTAAATACTTGGTTCGGAACTTTTTATGCTTAACATTTGTGAATACCAAGTACTTGTTACATTGCCTTCATGCATCTTAACTTTTTGAATTGCATATTTTGGCCACCATGCATTCATCATCTATTGTTAGGCAATTGTACATTATCAATGCATTTTTTTAGGATGCTTGTTCTAATTGATCATCACCTATTTCACGCATTGAGATTTTTGAAATTGTGAAATTGGATCGAAAGCTTACCTAATGACATATTTTTGAGCTTTCTAAGCTTTGTGGACCATGCTTACTATGTGATTGATTTTCACTTCTATATTCTTTTTCCTAAGTTCCATAGCATCCATGTGTTTCACCTCTATGTCACTTAGGTGTTGCAACAACTTCAATATGTGTCATTGATTATTGTGTGAGTTTCATATACCATTTTGTTCACTAAGTCTACTTACACATCAATCAATGTCCATGCATTATCCAATTTCACAATTGCTTGATTTTTGCTTGAATGCTTTTATGCTTCTTCACTACTTGTTGGGTTGTTTTAGCCACAAGTCTTTTAAAGTATCTCATGCACACTAGAATGAGTGAAGTGCATGTTTTATTTTGTATAATTGTGACATGATTTTTTAAATACTAGAGTGTGAGTTCTAAACCGCATGCAAGTTAGGACCCACACACTTATTTTTCATTATTGTCACACCAATTTACTCACTCATTTCTAGTGATTTACCTCATTCCAACAATCCATGCTTCCTTGCTTGTGCATTTACTTGTCTTATTATCTCCTGTTTTCTATGTTCAGGATGAGTCATCATAAGCAAAAACGGAAGCAGGAGAAGAACACGCAGCACTGGTTGACCTACTAGCTGAAGGTAGCAACTCAGAAAGTCGCCGTACCCCCTTGCTCATTTAGTGCACTGAGGACGGTGCAAAATTTTAAGTGTGGGGAGGTCGTCCGACCACTCGGCATTTTTGGGGAACAAGTTTCTAATCCCAACACTTTTGCATTTCATTTTAGGATTTTTAGTTGTATTTTCTTATTTTGCATATGTATATATTAAGCTTAGTCAAAATCATGATATTTTCCAAAGATTTTATCTATAGGGCACCCCAATTGATTGAAAAAAAAAATTTTTTTTAGAACTTTCTTGAATTATATACTTTATGGAACATGATTTTTGAGCTAAGAACACAAGCATGTGAGATTTGAGCCTAATTGTGTGGTTACATCATATATAACCACTTATTTTCATTCTTGTGTGCATTATTCTCTTCCTATGATTGTAATCTTTGATTTGTTTGATTCTTTATGTCCATTACTTTGTGTATACATGCATTTATATGATTGAGGCCATTGTTCAAATAGCTCACTTACCCAAATAGCCTACCTTTTATCTTCCATTGTTAGCCAATTTTGAGCCTATGCTTAACCCATTTGTTCTTAATTGTAGCATATTACAAGCCTAAGTGAAAAACAATAAATGTCCCTTATTTGGATCTTTGATTAGCTTAGGCTAGTGAGAGTGCTTATTATTTGATTTTGGGAGAGTTGGGTACATTGGGTAGAGATAAGAGTGTGTTTATGTTTTTATTGAAAAATCTTGGGAATTGGGTACATACTCATGTATTAATCAAATGTAAAACCATATGCATTGGTACTTGTATATATACTTTATGAAAAAAAAAACAAAAAGAAAAAGAAAATATATAGAAAAAAAAATTTTGCAATAAAAAGGGGACAAAATGCCCCAAAGTGAAGTTCAATAATAATCAATGCATATGGGTGGTGATCAAAAAGAGAATGCATGAGTGTGTGTGAAAAGTGAAGAATGGGTAGTTAGGTTTGTTTAGAATTGTTTAGGTTGTCATAGGTTAGGTGGGAAGCTTAAGTTAATCAAAGATTCATATTTCAAGCTCACTTAACCATATGCATCCTACCTTGACCATAGCCCCATTACAACCTATGGGAAAGTCCTCATGATATTTGTATGCATGCATAAAGTAATTGTTGATTGTTAGATGAAAAATAAATCTTGGAAAGCATGACTAGGGGAGAATTGAGTGAATCAACCCCATACACTTGAGTGACTAGAGCGGATACACATCCGGTGAGGGTTCGATTGCTCAATTACATGTTTCCACCCATGATCATCTTTTCTTGCAAGTTTGTTAATCTTTCAATAACTCAATTCAATTGTGGTTTGCTTTGATTGCTATTGTCTTAGCCCTTGTGGTTGCATGTGTATTCCTGGAAGATTGATTTATTTTGACTAAGTCATTGCATTCATGTAGATAGATTGCATTTAGTTAGTTTGCATTGAATAAATGTGATACCCTTTGCTTCTTTCTTGATTTTAGCATGAGGACATGCTTAGTTTAAGTGTGGGGAGATTTGATAAACCCCAATTTTGTGGTTTATCTTGTACTTAATTTGGGGGATTTTATCACCTTTTCCCACATTTATTCAATGAAATAGCATGGTTTTGTAATTCTCCCTTGATTTGTGCTTAAATGTAAAAACATGCTTTTTAGGCCCTTAAATTGGTGATTTTAATCCACTTTAATTCAATTCGATGCCTTGATGTGTTTGTTGAGTGATTTCATGTTCGTAAGGCAAGTATTGGATGGAATAAGTGAGAAGAAAAGCATGCAAGTGGGAGAACTCCTGAAGAAATGGAGGAACCGTAAAGTTGTCAAGCCTGACCTCTTCGCACTCAAACGATCATAACTTGAGCTACAGAGGTCCATATGAGGCGGTTCCAGTTGCGTTGGAAAGCTAACATCCGGGGCTTCGAAATGATATAAATTTTGCCATATGTTGCTTCGCGTTCAGGGGCGCGCATGCGCACTTTGCGCGCGCGCGCCGATGCTTTCCGTGGCCCACTTTTATGAAATCGCCCCCAGCGATTTTACAGCTCATTTTGGGCCCAATCCAATCCATTTCTGATGCTATTGAACCCAAGGATTGAAGGGGGAATGAACCAAGTAGTCATAGTTTAGTTTTCATCATGTTTTAGGGTAGAATTCTAGAGAGAGAAGCTCTCTCTTCTCTCTAGAATTTAGGGTAGTTTAGGTTTAACTTTCTTGAATCTCACTTTTAGTTCTTGTTTTGATTTAGTTTTTCTTTTAATTTCTTGTTATTACATCTTAATCTTCCTAGTTTCTCTTGTTCATTTCCTTTATTTTGTTACTTTTATGTTGATGAACCCTTGTTGGATTTCCATTTTCTTTTAATGAAATTTAATGTTTGATGTTCTTTTATTGATGATTTGAAGTGTTGATTTACTTTTCTTGCAATTGATAGTTGGTAGATTTTAATATTTCTTGTCATTTATTATGCTTTCCATTTTTGCCTTTCAAGTGTTTGATAAAATGCTTGGAAGGATGTTAGAGTAGATTTTGAGCATTCTTGGCTTGGAAAGAGTGATTGGGCAATTTTGAGTCATGAAAACCCAACTCATGTTGGTGATCTAGAGTTGTTAGCTAGTATTGTTTCCATTGACGCTAATCTTTTGCTAATTTAATTAGTGAGTTGATTAGGACTTATGGAAGATTATTTCCATTGACGCTAATCTTTTGCTAGTTTAATTAGTAAGTTGGTTAGGACTTTTGGATTGAGATTAGCTAGTCTCGTTAGACTTTCTCCCTATTTGTTGGAGTTGACGTAATGAGATAAATTCTTGTTTATATTTGTGACATGATTAATTAGTCTTGTTTGACATTCTCCCGATGTGTGAGTTAACTAAATAAGGCGAATTAATCATGCATGACTAGGATAGAAAGCCTATGATCTCAATTCTTGCCATGAATATCTCTCTTTATTACTTGCTTTCTTTAATTGCTCTCTTTACTTTTCTTGCCATTTATTTTCTTGCCCTCTTATCAACCAAACCCCCCTTACATCCTTCATAGCCAATAAGCATACATTTCATTGTAACTCTTCGTGAGACGACCCGGAGTCTAAATACTTCGGTTAATTCTTAATTGGGGATTGTTACTTGTGACAACTCAAATTTTTGCATGAAAGGATTCTTGATTGGTTTGGAAACTATACTTCACAACGAGACTTCATTTGAGGAAATTCTAAACCACACAAGAGTCCGATCATCAGCCCGCCCAACAACAAAGAAGACCTCAAATAGGAAAGCGAAAACCAAAAGAAGGAGCCCACCAAGAAGAATCTCATCAGGAAGAATACCAACAAAGAGAATATTATGACCCAACCAACATAAACCTAAATCACATTCATGGAGCCATTGAGGAACTAGCAAGGAGTTATATGGAGGGACAAGAACAACAACTGCATGTTCAAGCTCAAAGGATGGATCGTCAAGAAGAACTCCTTTCTAATTGGATGAATCAACAAGGAGAGTGGCAGAAACAGCAAATGGAACATTATTCCCAGCTCACTCAAGCCATCAATCAAGTGTCTGAAAGGCAAGAGCATCAAGATAAGCGCCTTTAAGAACTCAACCAATGCCAGCTAGCTCAGACGAAGGCATTCAATGAGTTCAGTGTACTTAATGAAGGACGGCAACTACATAGGGAGGAGTTCAACATAAACACTCAAGCCAAGTTGAACTACATGTCTAGTCATATGCATAATCTACACTATGCCATCCCTACATATGATGAGGTCCAAAAATATTTTGTGGAACAAGAAGAAAGGAAGGTGAAACAGCAGAAGGAAACACTGAAAAAGAAGATGGAAGATGCTGGTTTTTGGAAGAAGTTGATTGGAAAAGGCAAGGGAAGTGGGAGTACAAGCACTCAAGAGAAACACAAAGAGGATAAGCAAGAGGAAAAGCATGGGCAACCCCATGAGTAAAAGGTGGTGGAGTTCCCTATCTGTTCCATCTTTTTCAAGCTTTAAATAAGGAAAATCATGTATGAAATAGAACATGTCCATGGTAGTTTAGAAATTTTCAATTTTGTCTTTAAGTTTTTCATTGCCTAGGTCTATGATTACTAGTCAAGTTGCCTGTTTTCAATTCCATCCTGCTTATTGTGTTGCTTGTCTCCTTTTGAATCAAATAAAAAGAGAATGTTTATTATCAAAGACCAGAGTGGAGTTCAGATTGTGAAGTAAGTTCCTTAGTGTGTGATGTGGTCATAAGTTAGCTAAGTTGGTTCACCAACAAGGGTGGGAAGACAACTATCTGTCCTGAATCATATACTTCAAACACACCCCATGAGACTAGCTAAATAACAAGATCCTAATAAGAAAAAGGGGAAAAGAACAATAAGAGTTGAAAAAGAAAGAAAAGTTAATAAAGAATAAGGCTAGGCACCAAGGGTTTGAAACTTGAGAGATGTGTCTGTGGTGCTCCTGTACCAAGGATCTGCTTGGATGAATAAGTTCGTAGGAGTGCTTCATCACTTGGTAACTTGGGTTAACTAACCCGGGATTATCAACTGAAAATCCACTATCAAGAGCAACCTTGCTACAAAACATTTAGTAACCCAAAGAGGTACTAGACACCAAGATCTCAAGAAAGGAAATAACAAACCATGTGCCTGTGGTGTGTATGTATGGGGGAAAGAGACTTGAGGGAGTAACTCCTTAGGGGTGTCTTAACACCTAGTACCTTAAACCAACTGGTTCGGGAGTGCTGGCTGAAAGCTTATCTTAAAGAGTCGCCCCCTCACAGAGCACTTAGCCTAAGAACACAAATAAGCCCTGACAACAATAAAAGGATCAATGAATAAGAGTCTCATAGGGTGCAATCAAGTGAGTATTCCAGGACATAATAAAGGTCTGAAAGCCAATGAAGGAATGAACCCAAGTTGCTATGCATGAAACCACCATAAAACCAAGGATATGACCTCCACAAGAATGACTCATTCCTCTTGGCATTCCATTCATCATTCTCTTGTTCCAATACTTGCTTAGGGACAAGCAAGCTTTAAGTTTGGTGTTGTGATACCAGGGCATTTTGGCCAGTTTCACTGACCTTTTCTTTACTGTTTTAGGGTAGTTTCATGCATTTTCTTAGGAAATAAGCAAGTTTTGGGTAGAATTTCACTTACATCTTGATTTAAGCATATATTGAGCACTTTACATGATTTCATGAGAATTTTGCATGAATTAGATGACAAATTGAATGATGCATGTCTCATGATGTGGATTAGAACTTTGATGCACTGTATTGCTTGATTTCAGGACAAAGGAAGCAAGAAAGAGCCACGTTGGCAGCCACGTTAGTCTAACTAACGTGACCACCAACGTGGAATGGAAGCTAGCTTGCAACGTTAATGAGAAAAGTAATCGCCAATAATGTCCTCGAAGCCATCATAGCCCACGTTAAGAGTCACGTTAACTAAGTTAACGTGAACTCTAACGTGGAAGAAAGAAACTGGAGCCAACGTTAGTCACACTCACCTTTGTCACTAACATTGGACCAAGCTCATAAGTGGCCACGTTAAGAGCCACGTTAACTCAGTTAACGTGGACTCTAACGTTGGGAAACAAAAGAGAAGCCAACGTTAGTGACACTCACCTTTGTCACTAACGTTGGCCAAGCCACAATGAGCCACGTTAACTCCCACGTTAACTTAGTTAACGTGGAAGCTAACGTGGAGAAAGCATGTGATCGGCAACGTTAGTGACACTTACCTTTGTCACTAACGTTGGGGTGAACCCACACAAGCCACTATGAGCAACGTTAACTCCCACGTTAACTTAGTTAACATGGAAGCTAACATAGATAAGAGAGATGATGAGCCAACGTTAGTGACACTCACCTTTGTCACTAACGTTGGAGATGGCTAGCATTACTACGTTAGAAGCCACGTTAACCTAGTTAACGTGGACTCTAACGTGGGAAGTAGGGGGCACATTGGAACGTTAGTGACAAAGGTAAGTATTACTAACGTTCTCGAAGAATTGGCAAGCCTACGTTAAGAGCCACGTTCACTAAGTTAACATGAACTCTAACGTAGGGGGAGGGAGGACTCTCAACGTTATTGGAAAAGGTGAGTTCCAATAACGTGTGCGAAAGATCAAGAGGCAACGTTAGTGGTCACGTTGGTACCACTAACATTGAAGTTAACGTGGATTATCCCTGGGTGAGGAACGTTAGTGAAAAAGGTGATTGCCACTAACGTTCTCGAACCCACACTCTCACTTAACGTTAACGCCACTAACGTCCTGAGCTAAACACGCTGCCTACTCCACACTTTCTCTCTGCAAGTAAAGCTAAGCCCACTGCGGAAGATAACTGCTTCAAACTCAAGATCCAAAGGCCCATATCTAAGACTTGAAGAACCAACTAGAAGATCATAAGAGTAGTATATATAGGGGTAGTTTTGAATTAGAAAGAAGCTTTTGGGGGAGGGGAAATTGAGAACTACTCTCTGTATAATTTACTTTCTCTGCACTTCTAGTTCTAGTTTTTATAATGTATTTTCCATCTTTGTTTTCCATTTCCAGAGCTATGAACAACTAAACCCCTTTCATTGGGTTAGGGAGCTCTGTTGTAATTTGATGGATCAATACTAATTTTCATTACTCTTCTTCTATCTTTTCTCTTGATTTTACTAGAAAGCTTTCAATCTTCATCCAATTGGGTAGTTATCTTGGAAAAGAAGCTATCCATACTTGGATCTCTTCTGAACCTTGGAAGAGGAATGAAGAGATCATGCTAGAAATACTTTCTCATGTTGGACCAAATTGGGTTTGGTTGGGTATGGTGACTATAATCCTACCAACACTTGATTTGGGAATGCATGTGGTATAATCAGTGACCATACTTCATCTCTTCTCATGAGCAATTGACCAAAGAATTGGCTATTGATCAAGATTTGAGAGATTGAATTACCAAGGAATTGGAATTTGATCACTTAAGATTGCCAAGGAGATCAATGAATGCATTGATTGAGGAAGAGATGAAAATGAACTTGATCCGGAGAATGCAACATCTCCTAAGCCCAATGAATCCCCATTTCTGATCTTACCCATTCTCTTTAATTTCTGCAATTTACTTTCATGAGCATCTTTCCCATTCCCATTTACAATTCAACAATTTACTTTTCGTCATTTACTTTCAGCTCTTTACTTCCAGTATTTACATTTTCTGCTATTTACTTTCCCGCCATTTAATTTCCTGTAACTCTCAAACCAAATTCTGCTTCGCTCAACTAGAACATTTCTCTAATTAAAGTTGCTTGACCAATCAATCCCTGTGGGATTCGATCTCACTCTATTGTGAGTTTTTACTTGACGACAATTCGGTCTAATTAAAGTTTCCATGCTATCATTTAGTCAAAATAATAAAATTTTCCAAGAAATTTATCTATAGGGCACCCCAATTGATTTGAGTAAAAAATTTTTCATAAAACTTGCTTGAATTATATATTGTGGAACACGTTTTTGAGCTAAGAACACATAAGCTTGTGAGTTTTTGAGCTTAATTATGTGGTTGCATCATATAACCACTATTTTTCTTCTTGTGTGTTATTCTCTTTCTATGATTGTAATCTTTGATTTGTTTGATTCTTTATATCTATTATTTTGTGTATGAACGCATTTATATGATTGAGGTCATTGTTTCATTTGAGCTCACTTACCCAAATGGCCTTACCCTTTTATCCACCTTTGTTAACCAATTTTGAGCCTATATAATCTCTTTTGTTCTTAATTTTAGCACATCACTATCCCTAAGTAAAAAACAATAAATGTCCCTTTTTTGGATTTTTGATTAGCTTAGGCTAGTGAAAGTGTATATCATTTAAGTGTAGGAAGTTTGGGAACATTGGGTGAGATAAAAGTGTATTTTATAGCTTTGTTGAAAATCTTGGAAATTGGGTATATATACTCATTCATTAAATGTTTAAACCATATGCATTCATCTTTTGTACATATTATGTTATTGAAAAAAAAAATTGAAAAAACAATATATACAATATAAAAAGAAAAAAAAAGAAAAAAAGAAAGCAATAAAAAGGGAACAAAATGCCCCAAAGAAGAGTAATAATAACAATGCATATGTGTTATGGTTGAAAAGAATACATGAGTATGTGGGAAAAAGTGAGAATTATGGGTAGCTAGGTATTGTGTTGGAGTTACATAGGTTGATATATGTTAGGTGAGAGCTTAAGTTAATCAAATGTTCAAATTTCAAGCTCACTTAGCCAAATATATCCTTACCTTGACCCTAGCCCCATTACAACCCTTGAAAAGCCCTCATGATATTTGTAAGCATGCATTGAATAATTGTTGATTGTTAGATGAAAAACAAATCTTAGAATGCATGATTAGAACAGAATTCAGAGAATCAACCCTATACACTTGAGCGATTAGAGTGGATACACATCCGGTGAGGGTTCGATTGCTCAATTACATGTTTTCACCTATGATCATCTCTTATCTAGCAAGTTTATATATTCTTTTCTAGAACTCAATTCAATTATAGATTTGATTTGACTGTCATTACCCTAGCCCTTATGATCATATATGTATTCTTGGGAATTGATTTATTTTGACCAAGTAGTTGCATGCATGTAGACATATAGATAGTTTACTTGTATTGAATAAATGTTGATACCCCTTTCTTGTATCTTTCTTGGGTTACCATGAGGACATGCTTGGTTTAAGTGTGGGGAGGTTGATAAACCCCAATTTTTGGGTTTATCTTGTGTTGAATTTAGTGGATTTTATCAACTTATGCCACATTTATTTAATAAAATAGCATGGTTTTGTGAATTTCTCCTAATTTGTGTTTAAGAGTAAAAACACGCTTTTTAGGCCATTAATTTGCTAAATTTAATTCGCTTTGATTCCACTCGATGCCTTGATGTATTTGTTAGTGATTTCAGGTTTAAGAGGCAAGGATTGGATCAAAGAAGTGAAGAAAAAGCATGTAAGATGGAGAATTCATGAAAAATAAGGATTTGATGGATTCAAGGTCACGCGTACGCGTGAGGAAGGAAATTCGCTAGGCCACGTGTATGTGTGACCCACGCGTACGCGTGACACTTTTCACGTGACCTCATTAAAGGAACATGTTGGGGGCGATTTCTGAGCTCATCCAAGCCCAAATCCAACTCAATTATGAAGTATTTGAAGCCAAATTTAAGAAGGAACAAGTAGGGAGCAATTAGAGTAGTGTAGAAACATGTTTTAGAGTAGTTTTCTAGAGAGAGAAGCTCTCTCTTCTCTCTAGAATTAGGGTTCTTAGTTTAATTTTTTCTTTAATTTCTCTCTTTAGTTCTTGTTTTAGTGTAGTTTCATTTATATTTCCATGCTCTAGTAGTTTAATTCTCTTAGTTCTCTTGTTAATTTTTCATTTTGGTTACTTTTTATGTTCATGAACTTTTGTTATTTTTAATCATTTAATGCAATTTGATGTTTTATGTTTCTTTGATGTTTGTTTGAGTTATTGTTGTTATTTTCTTATGTTTGGTAGTAGTAGATTTTATTACAATTTTCTTACAATTTTATTATTTTTACCAAGTGTTTGATAAAATGCTTGGATTAGTTTTAGAGTAGAATTTTGAGCATTCTTGGGTTGGAAAGAGAAACTTGGTAATCTTGAGTCATTAATACCCAATTTATATTGGTGATCTAGAGTTGTTAGTTAATCTTATTTCCATTGACATTACTTATAAATTGGGGGTTGACTAGGCATATTTGACTTTCTTCCAATGCGAAGATAATGTAATAGGCTTAACTCTTGGTAAATATTCTATTATAATTAATGACTAGGATATAAGACCTTGATTCTCAATCCTTACCATGAATGTCTCTTTAGTAATTATTATCTTTAGTTGTTTGATTTACTTTCTTGTCATTTAAATTTTTTGCCAATTAATTTCTTGTCTTATCATCAACCTACTTGACCTCATGACCAATAATTGAGCACTCGGTCGTAATTCCTAGGGAGAACAACCCAAGAGTAATACTCTCGGTTATTTTTTTTGGGTTGAACTTGTGACAACCAAAATTAAACTTTGATTGAGGGTTGTTTATTGGATTAGATCTATACTTCGACAAGATTATTTTTGTGTGAAAATTCTAAACCAACGGTAACCCTTCTTTGAAGGAGCCTCAAATTCATTAACCACAAATTTCATGGTGAGAAGTCCGTAGTGAGTTGTCACATAACCTAGGCCCATCAATCATTGTACCCCTAATACAATGTCTGCGCCTTGTAGGTCTAGCACATAGGTAGCAATGCTAAATTGATAGCCTTGCATCATGATGAGCGGATATTTTATATACTTTTTAGCATCATTTTCATATAGTTTTTAGTATGTTTTGTTCAAGTTTCATTTTGTTTTCTTAGGTTTTAGTGTAAAATTCACATTTTTTATTCTAGTTTCATTTTTTGTATTTTTATGCAATTTCAGGTATTTTCTGGTTGAAATTGAGGAGTTGGAGTAAAAGTCTGATTCAGAGACAGAGAAAGCACTGCAGATGCTGTCAAGATCTGACCTCTTTCCACTCGAAAGAGCTTTATTGGAGCTACAGAAGTCCTAATAGAGCATTCTCAATGGCTGTGGAAAGCTAACATCTAGGGCTTCCCAGAAATATATAATAGTCTATACTTTGCTTCAGAATTGAAGGCCCAAAATTGGCGTTCAACACCAGCCTCCTGCCTTGTTCTGGCGTCCAGCGCCCAAAGGAGAAGAGACCAGCGTCCAACGCCCATAAAGGACCTCCTAGCCAACGTTCAATACCCTAGAGGCCTCCTAGCAAGTGGGCCCTAGAAGTGGATTTTAGCACTAAAAGATTGTTTTACCCTTCCTATGTAATCCTTAGTCATTAGTTTAGTATTTATTGAGAACTTTTACAATTTTCAGGGGAGGACCTGTCATATTTTTGTTTCACACATTGTATTCTCTATCAGTATGAGTTTCTAAACCTCCTAGGTTGAGGGGAGGAGCTCTGCTGAGTTTTATGGATTAATAAAAGTGCTACTGTTCTATTTCAATTCGTGTTTGATTCTCTATTCTAAGATGTATCTTCATTCTTCATCAATATGAATGCGTTGAACCGGCACAAGGTTATCTCATTCTATATGGGTTCAGAGTGAGTCTTTCATCGGACAATGATGAACCACTAGCTTTATTATACATCTCTTAGATGGCTAATCCACGACTTCGTTGGGGACTTCTCGAAACACCAGTTCAGCCGAAGTATGGGGAGATTAGAGTTTTTGTGCTAGAGGCTAGAACCAAAGGTGCAGCATCCTCTGATCTGGAAGATTCAACCTTATCTGTGGCATATTGAGTAGGATCACCAAGGAGAATAAACTGCAGGAGCTTCACCTTCAATCAGACTGGATCCGCACTAACCCTGGGGTTCAGATCTGGAGGAGTATTAGCGATCTCTTAAAAAAGACGTTATTCACATACAGCTTGCCATAGAAGAAATCATTCACAGTTGAAGAAGACAGTAAGACCAGAATTAATCCAGAAGAACAAAGCATCTCCAAGCCTTAACCATCTTCTTATCATTGGTTATAATCAAACATTGTAATTCCATCTTATTCCAATTTTATGCGTTTAAACAAATCCAACAACTCTTCTATCTGCCTGACTAAGATCTACAAGATAATCATAGCTTTCTTCAAATCACAATCCTCGTGGGATCAACCCTGATGCACTCAGGTATTACTTGAACGACCCAGTGCACTTGCTGGTTCAAATAGTGCGAAGTGTAATTCCGCGCTACCACATAACTAGGGGAATGTTATCACATCTGGCCTTGCATCTAATAACATCTCCATTACCAACCAATACTTGAGGTGTGGTTACTTGTTGCACTAGAAAGCTTAATTTATTAGCCACATTAGCTTTGACAAAATTATGGGTGCTGCCGCCATCAATTAGAATCATAACGGGCTACCCCAAGTACGCCCCCTTCAGCCGAAAGGTAGTGGGTTGGTATTAGCCCACCATAGAATTTAAGCTAATCTATAGTGGGGCTTACCGGACTATTATTGATTTCTTCAATTCTGTTGGCTCAACCCCCTCCGGTTTCGATTCTCACTGAATTTCCTGCATCTCCTCCTCTCCCATGAGTAAATAGCAAGATGTTTTGCATCGATCAATAGGGGACCACTTATCCTCACAATAATAGCATGAATATTTTTTCCATGTATGTTTGATTTCTGTCATAGTAAGCTTGTTAAATGGGTGTGATTGGTTTCAATTGGATGTTTAGGGGTTATATAGGGTTGAATTTGTAAGAGGGTTTGATTGGGATATCAATATGACAGGGTTTAGTGGTTGTCTAGGTGGTTGTGGTCTACTGGTAGGCATTGAGTGATTGGGATTATGGGTATTCATGGTTTTTCTTAGGCTAATCTTTGACGTTGCTTAGTATTTTTGCTCATAGAATTTGGCAAGGGAGACAATAGTGACATAGGAGGTAGGTTTAAACAAGAATATAGCTCACACGTGGGACAGTCTTGTAGTCTAGCAACAAACAAAAAAATCAACCAATCTTCACTTAAATCAAGTAATTAATATGTACCCTTATATCTTTCGAAACCATATACCACTCAAAGTATTTTCAGACCTTGAATGCCCACTCTTCCATGCTATTATCATTGAATAAAGATACCGCAACCTTCATCCGTTTCAAACTTCATAGTCTCGATGATGCTGGAGTCCCTTCCCATGGTGAATCACTCTTGACCTCCTTTAACTTAAGAGCTCCCTTTAACATAGCATTGAGCTCTTTCAGGGCCTCTTCCATGGCAGAGAATCAGTTATCATTAGTTGCAAATTTGTTGCTCAACTCGATGTGGCTCTGTTCTAAAGTGGCAATTTTCGTCTGTGAAAGGGTGAGTTCATCCCAGACTCCCATGCTGGAAGCGCTCTCAATGAAAGCACCAAATGATGATTCTAATTATATAAAGAAGAAGAAGAACAATTATATAATAATTTGTGTGATAATTCAAATGTATAAGAGAAATAATTTGTAGAAATGAATAAATGAATGAATGGACTGTATATTGATGACTGAGCAAATCTATGGGTACCCCTCCTTTGAGTTGAGGGACAACCTCCTAATAGATTCCATAATAATTTCCAGATTATTCCTCAAATCTATTATTCCTCCCTTTTATTACAAGTTCCACTCATTCTAACAAACTAGCCACCTCAGCTCCTAAGGGTAATCTCCTACTATGCACTTCATCAATTAGTATAGTCTTCCATCCACTTTGGGCCTCTCCAAACTCTCTTTGGGCTATCTCTCATCTTATTCACTAATTGTACCCAACCTCTTCACTCCTAATGTCTTCTAAACCCTTCTCAGCATGCTTAAGTGGACTTGGAGCTTTTGTTGTTCTATCAGTGTTGATCCTTATTAACATATACGCTATTCAATTAATATATAGTAAAAATGTACACTTAAATTATTTTGTATTATTTTAATTTTATATTCACTTATTTTAAATTTAATTATATTCAAAACTAATATTAAATTATTTTGTACAATTAAAAATACTTATTATAAAAAAATATTATATTTTATATAACTATTTAGTAATAATCGATTTAATCAATTCAACCAATGACTCCGAACTAATAATTTAATATTTTAATCAGATCAATTATTAATTTGATTTTGATAACTATGAGGACAAGGCTAAAGCTATCAAAAATTTTCTTTTTCTTTTATGTTTAACTTCGATTAAGATTCCATTTAATAAGAAATAATAGCGGAATGTTAATTATGATGTTGTTATATATACTCATTTTTATGAGACACTTTTGTCTATTCATTTAATTTTTAGTTCGGTGTGTATCCTACAACAATAAAAATAATTTCGCTAATAAACAGCGGAGATTGTGAACAACGTGAATAATGGGCTACACTTCCGATTCAGAAAAGTAAAAAAAATAGTCCATCACAAATTACCCTCTCAAAAATCATACTTTTACCTTTTACACTTTAACCATCCACCTTCAAACCCTTTTACCATCGCATACCTCCTCCCTAAACCCTCTTTGCGCTGTCGGTCCCTCCCTCACCAACCCGCCTCAACACCGCCGAGCTTCTTCTCCATCAAGTCGTCGGTTTAGAATGAAAATAACCATCTACATACCTAATAAAATGAATATCCAGCAAATTTAATTGTATCTATTTACATCTAATCCAAATTAAATGAACATCCACTTTAGAATGAAAATAACCATCCAAATACCTAGTAAAATGAATATCCATATCCGAAAAAGGGGGAAGAAGAAGAGGAGGAGGTGGAGGAGAAGAACCATGGCAACGGAGGGAGGACGGCGACAAGACAAACGCAGTGGCGCATGGAGAATGTGCGCAGTGGCATCACTCGCGCGGCAGCAATCGGCAGCGGCACTACAATAACTCCACGAGAGGTGGCACGACACCGTAGCAATGCCACCAGGGAAGAATGGCACGAAAATAGTAAGACAGCAACTATGGCGGCATCGTTCCTATACACGTGAATGGGAAAGTCGAAGGCAGCATGGGAAGGTGATGGAAACAGACGGCTGTGGCTGCCTGTGTCTACACGGGCTGCCGGGAGGAGACAGCGGCATTCTGTTGCATCTGAATAGGGTGAGGGGGAACGGCGGCATTTGGACGGCTGTCACCAACAACGATGCCAAGTTGTGGTAGTGAACTGGAGATGGAAATGTGTGTAATAAGCGGCGGACGTGGAGCAATGGAGTAATCGTATAAGTGGCAATGGAGTTACGTGAATCCTTATTTTTAAAATTTCAAAAATTAATATTAATTAATTAATTAATTAAGAATCTGAATTTACTTTCTTTTTCAATCCGTTGTTCCCATTATTTACTATATATATTGTTTTTCTATATTTTTTTTAATAAAAATGCTTTGAATATATCACAAAATTAATTATAGTCAGTCAATATAAATGTAAAAGATATTATATTATATATAACTAAAGATTAGTCATTAACTTAGTTATTATATATTTATATATTTTATATATTGAATCACATATTTTTTTTATCTAAATAATTAGTTAGTAGAATAATCAAATCTATTATAATAAAATAATCAAATTTGCAATATGCTAGTTGTAAAACTTGTTTATAATAGTGGTGGGTGGAAAAATGCCAGTTAAGAATTTCTAATAAAAATAGCGTTGCAAGTACAGTCTTAACTGACGAAATTTCTACTATCAATTTAAAATTGTGTCACAATTAATAATAACCGGGAGTAGAATTCCGGGTCGTTTTCCAAAGAGTTGACATAAGATGCAAATTACTGGTTAGGATTTTCCTGAATATTTTTGAAATTGAGAACGGAAAAGTAAAGGGCTAGGAATTAAAGCAATGAATAAATAACAAGAAATGTTATGTATTTGAATTGAAAGGCCTTAGTCAGGGGAGAGAATTGGGTTTCTATCTTTGTTGTCTTTCCCAAGTATAATAGTAATTGTTCATTGCTCCCACTTAGTTATCCTCTAACAATTAAAGGAAAGCCAAGTGGCTTCACTAATTCTAGCTCACAAGTCCTAGTCACTTCGTGGGGAATGACTAGAGTTGGTGAGAATTGAGCTAGCTAGCAATGTCCAATTATAGATTAATACTTGAGTATCACAACTCAAGGAATCCCAATTAATCAACCCCTAAACCAAGTTGGAAGGTCTACTCCATTAACATGGATGCCATTTTCATAAACACACACTAGGAATAAATAAAAAGCATGATGATTATGAAAAGTTAATTAAATTAAAATGGACATGGTGCACGAAATTGTGATCATCAACAATGGCGCCAAAGACTTGGAGCTCTCAAACGTGAATCACACTTTGTCACAATTCCGCACAACTAACCAGCAAGTGCACTGGGTCGTCCAAGTAATACCTTACGTGAGTAAGGGTCGATCCCACGGAGATTGTCAGCTTGAAGCAAGCTATGGTCATCTTGTAAATCTCAATCAGGCGGATTCAAATGGTTATGGAGAATTGATAATTAAAAGATAAACATAAAATAAAGATAGAGATAGAGATAGAGATACTTATGTAATTCATTGGTAGGAATTTCAGATAAGCGTATGAAGATGCTTTGTTCCTCTTGAACCTCTGCTTTCCTATTGCCTTCTTCCATTCATTCATACTCCCTTCTATGGCAAGCTTTATGTTGGGCATCACCATTGTCAATGGCTACTTCCCGTCCTCTCAGTGAAAATGTTCCAAATGCACTGTCACCGCACGGCTAATCATCTGTCGGTTCTCGATCATGTTGGAATAGGATCCATTGATCCTTTTGCGTCTGTCACACGCGCAACACTCGCGAGTTTGAAGCTCGTCACAGTCATCCCTTCCCAGATCCTACTCGGAATACCACAGACAAGGTTTAGACTTTCCGGATCTCAGGAATGGCCGCCAATTGATTCTAGCCTATACCACGAAGGTTCCAATATTAGATTAGAAACCCAAGAGATATGCATTCAAGCCATTGCTAGTAGAACAGAGGTGGTTATCAGGCACATGTTTATAGGTGAGAATGATGATGAGTGTCACGGATCATCACATTCATCAAGTTGAAGAATGAATGAATATCTTAGAGAAGAAGTAGGCGTGAATTGAATAGAAGAACAATAGTAATTGTATTAATTCATGAAGAACAGCAGAGCTCCACACCTTAATCTATGGTGTGTAGAAACTCCACCGTTGAAAATACATAAGTGAAAATAGTCTAAGCATGGCCGAATGGCCAGCCTCAAAGGTCTAAGGACTAAACGTCCAAAGATTAAAAATACAATAGTAAAAGGTCCTATTTATAGATAACTAGTAGCCTAGGGTTACAGAAATAAGTAATTAATGCAGAAATCTTCTTCCGGGCCCACTTGGTGTGTGCTTGGGCTGAGCATTAAAGCTTTCTCATGTAGAGACTTTTCTTGGAGTTAAATGCCAGCTTTTGTGCCAGTTTGGGCGTTTAACTCCAGCTTTTATGCCAGTTCTGGCGTTTTGACGCCAGAATTTCTATGCTGAATTGGAACACCAGTTTGGGCCACCCAATATTGAGCAAAGTATGGACTATTATATATTGCTGGAAAGCCCAGGATGTCTAATTTCCAACGCAATTGAGAGTGCACCAATTGAGCTTCTCTGACTCCAGAAAATCTACTTTGAGTGCATGGAGGTCAGAATCCAACAGCATCTGTAGTCCTTTTTCAGCCTCTGAATCAGATTTTTGCTCAGGTCCCTCAATTTCAGCCAGAAAATTCCTGAAATCATAGAAAAATATACAAACTCATAGTAAAGTCCAGAAAAGTGAATTTTAAATAAAAACTAATAAAAATATAATAAAAACTAACTAAAATATACTAAAAACATACTAAAAACAATGCCAAAAAGCGTATAAATTATCCGCTCATCACAACACCAAACTTAAATTGTTGCTTGTCCCGAAGCAACTGAAAATCAAATAGGATAAAAAGGATAGAATATACAATGAATTCCAAAAACATCTATGAAGATCAGTCTTAATTAGATGAGCGGGGCTTTTAGCTTTTTGCTTCTGAACAGTTTCGGCATCTCACTTTATCCTTTTGAAGTTCAGAATGATTGGCATCTATAGGAACTCAGAATTCAGATAGTGTTATTGATTTTCATAGTTAAGTATATTGATTCTTGAACACAGCTACTTTATGAGTCTTGGCCGGGACCCAAAGCATTTTGTTTTCCAGTATTACCACCGGATACATAAATCCCACAGACACATAACTGGGTGAACCTTTTCAGATTGTGAATCAGCTTTGCTAGATGATGCACGGAAAACTTGTCTCATAACAAATTTCCTTCGGCAAGTGTACTGAATTTGTCGTCAAGTAAAAACTCACAATAGAGTGAGGTCGAATCCCACAGGGATTGATTGATCAAGCAACTTTAATTAGAGGAATGTTCTAGTTGAGCGAATCAGAATTTGAGTTGAGAATTGCAGAAAATTAAATGGCGGGAAAGTAAATAATAGAAAAGTAAATGCTAGAAATAAAGAGCTGAATGTAGATGACGGAAAGTAAATTGCAGAATCTTAAATGGGAATGGGGTAATTGCTCATAAAAGTAAATGACAGAAATTAAAGAGAATGGGTAAGATCAGAAATGGGGAGTTCATTGGGCTCAGGAGATGTTGCATTCTCCGGATCAATTTTATTTTCATCTCTTCCTCAATCAATGCACTCATTGATCTCCTTGGCAATCTTAAGTGATCGAATTACAATTCCTTGTAATTTAATCTCTCAAATCTTGATCAATAGCCAATTCCTTGGTCAATTGCTCATGAGAAGAGATGAAGTATGGTCACTGATTATACCACATGCATTTCCCAAATCAAGTGTTGAGAGGATTATAGTCACATATCCATCCAAACCCAATTTGGTCCAGCATGAGAAAGCATTTCTAGCATGATCTCTTCATTCCTCTTTCAAGGTTCAGAAGAGATCCAAGTTTGAATAGCTTCTTTTCTAAGATAACTACCCAATTGGATGAAGATCGAAAGCTTTCAAGTAAAATCAAGAGAAAAGATAGAAGGAGAATAATGAAAACTAGTATTGATCCATCAAATTACAACAGAGCTCCCTAACCCAATGAAAGGGGTTTAGTTGTTCATAGCTCTGGAAAATGAAAATAAAGATGGAGAATACATGATGAAACTAGAAGTGCAGAGAAAGTAAAATACAGAGAGTAATTCTATGCCAAGAGGCTCCCTATAATTTCCAACTCCCATTTTAATTCAAAGCTACTCCTATATATACTACTCTTCTGATCTTCTAGTTGGCTCTTCAAGTCTTGGGTATGGGCCATTGGATCTTGAGTTTGAAGCAGTTATCTTCTTCATTGGGCTTAGTTTTACTTGCAGAGAGAAAGTGTGAAGTGGGCAGAGACTTTAGCTCAGGACGTTAGTGGTGTTAACGTTTAAGTGGAAATGTGGGTTCGAGAACGTTAGTGACAATCACCTTTTTCACTAACGTTCCTCACCAAAGTAAGAGCCACGTTAACTCCAAAGTTAGTGGCACAAATGTTGCTACTAACATTGCCTCTTTGTCCTTCGCACAAGTTATTGGGACTTACCTTTCCCAATAACGTAGAGAAGTCTCCCCCTTTCCTACATTAGAGTCCACGTTAACTTAGTTAACGTGGCTCTTTTAACATAGGCTTGCCAACCTTCGAGAACGTTAGTGACACTTACCTTTGTCACTAACGTTCCAATGTGCCCCTATTTCTCACGTTAGAGTCCACGTTAACTAGGTTAGTGTGGCTTCTAACGTGGCCATGCTAGCCATCTCCAACGTTAGTGACAAAGTTGAGTGTCACTAACATTGGTTCATCATTCCCTTATCCACGTTAGCTTCCACGTTAACTAAGTTAACGTGGGAGTTAACGTGGCTCATAGTGGCTTGTGTGGGTTCATTCCAACGTTAGTGACAATGTTAGGTGTCACTAACGTTAGCGATCACATTCTTGCTTCGCGTTAACTTCCACGTTAACTAAGTTAACGTAGGAGTTAACGTGGCTTATGGAGGCTTGGCCAACGTTAGTGACAAAGGTGAATGTCACTAACGTTGGCTTCTCTCTTGCTTCTTAACATTAGAGCCCACGTTAACTAAGTTAACGTGGCTCTTAACGTGGCCACTTATGAGCTTGGTCCAACGTTAGTGACAAAGGTAAGTGTCACTAACGTTGGCTCCATTTCTTTTCCTCCACGTTGGATTTCACGTTAAATTAGTTAACGTGACTCTTAACGTGGGCAATGATGGCTTCGAGAGCGTTATTGGCGATTACTTTTCTCATTAACTTTGCAAGTTACTCCCATTCCACGTTAGGAGTTATGTTAATTAGATTAACGTGGCTGCTAACGTGGTTCTTCCTTGCTTCCTTTGTCCTGAAATCAAGCAATAGAGTGCATCAAAGTTCTAGTCCAAGTCATGGGAAGTACAACATCCAATTTGTCATTAAATTCATGCAAAATCCTCATGAAATCATGTAAAGTGCACAATGTATGCTTGAATCAAGATGTAAGTGAATATCTACCAAAACTAGCTTATTTTCTAAGGAAATGCATGAAACTACCCTAAAAACAATAAAGAAAAGGTCAGTAAAACTGGCCAAAATGCCCTGGCATCACAACACTAAACTTAAAGCTTGCTTGTCCCTAAGCAAGTACTGGAACAAGAGAATGATGAATGGAATGCCAAGAGAAATGAGTTATTCTTGTGGAGGTCATGTCCCTGCTTTATGGTGGTTTCATGCATAGCAACTTAGATTAATTCCTTTACTGGCTTTCAAACCTTTATCATGTCCTAGAATACTCTCTGTGATTGCATCCCATGAGACTTTTATTCATTGATCCTTTTGTTGTCATTTCAGGGCTTATTTGTGTTCTTAAGCTAAGTGCTCTGTAAGGGGGCAACTCTTTAAAATAAGCTTTCAGCCAACACTCCCGAACCAGTTGGTTCAAGGTGCTAGGTGTTGAAGCACCCCTAAGGACTTACTTCCTCAAGTCTCTCCCCATACATACACACCACAGGCATATGGTTTATTTATTTTCTTTTCTTGAGACCTTGGTGTCCAGCACCTCTTTGTGTTACTAAATGCTCTGTAGTGAGGGTTACTCTTGATAGTGGACTTTCAGCTGATAATCCCGAGTTAGTTAACCCAAGTTACCAAGTGATAAGGAACCCCTAAGAGCTTATTCATCCAAGTAAATCCCTCACACAGGAACACCACAGACACATGCCTCAAGATTAAAACCATTGGTGCCTAGCCTTATTGCTTACTCTTTTTCTTTTATTCATTTTTTTTCCACTTTCATTTTTCTTTTCCCCTTTTTCTTATTAGGATCTTGTTATTTAGTTAGTCTCATGGGGTGTGTTCAAAGCATAGTATTCATGACAGATAGTTGTCTTCCCACCTTGTGGTTGAACCAACTTAGCTAACTTATGACTGCACCACAAACTAAGGAACTTACTCCGTAGTATGAACTCCACTCTGGTCTTTTGCAAAACACTCATTCTCTTTTCATTTGATTCAAAGAGACAAGCATACAAGTGAGCAAAGTAAGGATGCAGTGACATAAAGACCAGCAAGCATAGACCTATTCAACAAAAAGCTTAAAAGACAGAATTTAAAAGGGTTCCAACTAACGAGTAACTATTAATCAAAAGTGCATTCGGACTTCCAATTTTCAACATTCTAAGTACATGGAATTAAGTGACAATACAACCTTCAGGTGATGGTTTCTAGTTGCCCTCTTTTTGTCATCATCCTGGTCTTTGCTACCTCACTTCCTTGGGTGAAGGTGCACCATTTCCTCATAAAGATTCCTGCAAAGTTATTGGAAGTTGCTTGTTCCCAAAGCACTCGAGAAACAGTTAGCTTGCATGTATGCTTGTGACTTATGAACTTAATTTGGTGTGTGAACACCAAACTTAGTTCGTTGCCTAGTACAGAACCTTGCATTTATGCATAGAACCTCATATCTTGTTGTTTAACAAAATAATTATTAACTAAAATCTAACTAAATCTAAGTGGTTTCCATTGATTGACTGGAGCTAGCAATGTGCTTTGGGAGTGGAGTGTGATTCTAACTAAATTCCTTTGGTAAAACACCAAACTTAGAATTACACTTTCACTCTTGGATTGTTTTGGTGTGGAACACCAAACTTAGCTTCTCGCAATACAGGGGAAACAACTTGTGAACTTTATTGAAATAAAAATGAAAAGGAAACTACCTGAGGTTGGGTTTCCTCCCAACAGAGCGCTCTTTTACCGTCACTAGCTTGACGTTTCTCCTTCATCAGGGAGATTGATAATGCTTCAAGTCCTCCCCTCTTGCCTTGGACTTATATCCATTGGTTATATCAATGATCTCTACATGTTCCAAGGAGAGAACTCTGTTGATAGTGAAGACCTTAGGTAACTGAGATGGTACAGTGGGGAGATCAGGGGGGATATCTGGGAAGTAAGCTGAGATCACTTTATCCCCTGGAGAGAAGTCCTCGGTAGGGATCTTCTTGTTCCTCTACCTCCTTGGTACCTTCTTCTTTGTTCCTTTTGATGTTGCCTTGCTCTTTGTGACTTCTTCTTCTAAGGGAATTTTGTTGTTGTCTTCACATGTCTCTGGTGGTTTAGGTTCCTCCAGCTTTTCCTTGAGCTGTGACAACTGCTTATTTCCTTGTTCATCAAGCAAGGGCTTTCCCAGCTGGGCTGGTTGTGCTTCAGTGCTTGCTTCCTCTTTCAGTATCTCATTATGATCTTTGCTTGGTTCTTTGTTCTCTTGGTCTGCTTCTTGTGAGAGTTTGAAGACATTAAAACTGAGTCGTTCATCATGGATCCTCAATATTAGCTCCCTTCGCTCCACATCTATGAGTGCTCTGGCTGTAGCTAGGAATGGTCTTCCCAATATGATTGGGTGGGTGTGACTCTCTTCCATGTCCAGGATGACAAAGTCTATAGGAAGGAAGTATTTCCCAACCTTTACCAACATATTTTCCACCACTCCTATTGCTTGTTTTTGAGTTTTGTCTGCTAGCCTGATGACTACATCTGTGGGCATTATCTCATTGATCTGCAGCCTCTTCACCAGGGATAAGGGCATTAAGTTGATGCTTGCTCCCAAATCGCAGAGTGCTTTATCAAACATTGTTTCTCCTATGGCACAGGGGACATGAAAACTCCCTGGATCTTTTCTTTTTGTAGGTTTGAATGAGGGCACTGCACTCCTTGTTCATTACTATAGTTTGGCCTCCTTTGAGTGAGCTTTTCCTAGGGAGCAGTTCCTTCATGTATTTGATATATGCAGGCATTTGTTGGATGGTCTTGATGAATGGTATGTTGACATGCAGAGATGCAAACAAGTCAAGAAATCTTGAGTATATTCTCTTCTCAACAGCACCATTGAGTCGTTGGGAAAAGGGTGCATAAAGTCTCAGCAGCTCCTGTTGTGAGAGTTCTGGTTCTTGGTGATCTTTTTCCTCCTTCTCTGTTGAGGTATCTCCAGGTTGTTCTGCCGACTTGTTTGGCTTATCCTCAGTCTCCTTATCACTTATAGTGACCATCTTGCAATCTTCCCATCTTACTTTCTTTGTTTCACCTCTCGGATTCTTCTCTGTGTCACTTGAGAATCCATCTGTAGGTTTGGGAATCTGCTCAGAGAGATACCCCACTTGGGATTCCAACCTCTTGATTGTGTCTCCCTGGTTCTTGAAATTGGCTCGCACTTCCTCCTTGAATGCCTTGTTGTCTTGAATCTCTTTGCCTATGCCTTCAAGTAGATTCTCAATTCTTGAGAGTCTGTCATCAAATGATGGTAGATTGGGATTAGAGGTGGATGGATGAGGTAAGTTATTTTGGTTTTGATATGAATGTGGAGAGGTGTTGTTATGGGGGTGTTGAGATGGTCTAGATGTGAAATGTTGATGGGCTGCATTGTTGGGATTTGGGTGTCTTTGATCAAGGCCTTGGTCTTGTTGATTTCCCCACCCAAAGTTTGGGTGATTCCTCCATCCAGGGTTATAGGTCTTAGAGTATGGATCATGGTTTTTCCTAGGTGAATTTTCAATGTAGTTGGCTTGCTCCTGACTACCCTCTGCTTCTTCATTCACTCCTTCTTGGGTTGTTGATGAAGTAGTAATTGCTGCTACTTGGTTCCTCTCCATCTTCTTGGTGAGGTCAGCCAGCTGCTGGGTAATGAGCTTGTTTTGGGCCAGCAGAGCATCTACATTGTTTAGCTCCATTACTCCTCTAGTGTTGCCTCTTTCAGAAGCATAGAAATAATCATTCTCTGCTACTGTTTCAATGACATCTATGGCTTCCTCAATGGTCTTCTTCTTGTTCAAAGATCCTCTGGATGAATGGTCTACTACCTTCTTTGATTCATATGACAGGCCTTCATAGAAAATGTGTAGCTGCACCCATTCGTTGAACATGTCAGGTGGACACCTCCTTGTCAGGTCCTTAAACCTCTCCCATGCTTCATAAAGAGTCTCACCATCTTGTTGCCTGAAAGTTTGGACCTCAGCTCTCAGCCTATTGATTCATTGAGGAGGGTAAAATCTTGCTAAGAATTTGTTCACCACATCTTCCCAGGTTGTCAAGCTCTCCTTCGGGAAAGACTCCAGCCACTTGGCTGCCTTATCCTTGAGTGAGAATGGAAATAAGAGCAGTCTATAGGCGTCAGGATGAACACCATTAGACTTCACTGTGTCACATATTCTCAGGAAGGTGGTTAGATGTTGATTGGGGTCTTCTTGGACACTTCCTCCGAATGAACAGTTGTTCTGAACAAGGGTGATGAGCTGTGGTTTTAGTTCAAAATTATTGGCATGGATGGTTGGCTTTTGAATGCTACTTCCACAGTTTCCTGGGTTTGGATTGATGTAAGAGCCTAAAACTCTTCTATCCTCCCCAGCATGATTTGCTCGACCTCCCCCGCCATGGTTGTGAGCCTCTTCTTCATGATGGTTTTTCATGTTTTCTTCCATGTTTGGTTCAAAGTATTCCTCCTCTTCCTCGGCACCAACCACTCTTTTTCCTCTTGCTTCCCTCCTTAATCTAAAGAAGGTTCTCTCAGGTTCAGAATCAAAGGAAGTTGAAGCCCCGCTTCTTCTCCCTGTCATACAACCAACAAAGCACAAGCAAGGAAAATAAATGTAGAAAGTATTCTGTTAGAGTTACTGTTAGTGTGAGTGATGCAATATATCAAACAGTTAGTGGGTTAGTGAACTGAATTGTAAATAACAAAGAAAATTGAAAAAGTAGGAGGAAGGGAAGAAATTAACCAGAACTAAAAGTAAATTACTCAAACAGAAAATTAAATCAAACAAAACAAAAATGCTCAATCTAGTTATCTTCCAATTTAATCATTGTTGATGCATAATCAATCCCCGGCAACGGCGCCATAAACTTGATGCACGGAAAACTTGTCTCATAACAAATTTCCTTCGGCAAGTGTACCGAATTTGTCGTCAAGTAAAAACTCACAATAGAGTGAGGTCGAATCCCACAGGGATTGATTGATCAAGCAACTTTAATTAGAGGAATGTTCTAGTTGAGCGAATCAGAATTTGAGTTGAGAATTGCAGAAAATTAAATGGCGGAAAAATAAATAACAGAAAAGTAAATGCTAGAAATAAAGAGCTGAATGTAGATGACGGAAAGTAAATTGCATAATCTTAAATGGGAATGGGGTAATTGCTCATAAAAGTAAATGACAGAAATTAAAGAGAATGGGTAAGATCAGAAATGGGGAGTTCATTGGGCTCAGGAGATGTTGCATTCTCCGGATCAATTTCATTTTCATCTCTTCCTCAATCAATGCACTCATTGATCTCCTTGGCAATATTAAGTGATCGAATTACAATTCCTTGTAATTCAATCTCTCAAATCTTGATCAATAGCCAATTCCTTGGTCAATTGCTCATGAGAAGAGATGAAGTATAGTCACTGATTATACCACATGCATTTCCCAAATCAAGTGTTGAGAGGATTATAGTCACATATCCATCCAAACCCAATTTGGTCCAGCATGAGAAAGCATTTCTAGCATGATCTCTTCATTCCTCTTTCAAGGTTCAGAAGAGATCCAAGTTTGAATACCTTCTTTTCCAAGATAACTACCCAATTGGATGAAGATCAAAAGCTTTCAAGTAAAATCAAGAGAAAAGATAGAAGGAGAATAATGAAAACTAGTATTGATCCATCAAATTACAACAGAGCTCCCTAACCCAATGAAAGGGGTTTAGTTGTTCATAGCTCTGGAAAATGAAAATAAAGATGGAGAATACATGATGAAACTAGAAGTGCAGAGAAAGTAAAATACAGAGAGTAATTCTATGCCAAGAGGCTCCCTATAATTTCCAACTCTCATTTTAATTCAAAGCTACTCCTATATATACTACTCTTCTGATCTTCTAGTTGGCTCTTCAAGTCTTGGGTATGGGCCTTTGGATCTTGAGTTTGAAGCAGTTATCTTCTTCATTGGGCTTAGTTTTACTTGCAGAGAGAAAGTGTGAAGTGGGCAGAGACTTTAGCTCAGGATGTTAGTGGTGTTAACGTTTAAGTGGAAATGTGGGTTTGAGAACATTAGTGACAATCACCTTTTTCACTAACGTTCCTCACCAAAGTAAGAGCCACATTAACTCCAACGTTAGTGGCACAAACGTTGCTACTAACGTTGCCTCTTTGTCCTTCGCACACGTTATTGAGACTTACCTTTCCCAATAACGTTGAGAAGTCTCCCCCTTTCCTACGTTAGAGTCCACGTTAAATTAGTTAACGTGGCTCTTTTAACGTAGGCTTACCAACCTTCGAGAACGTTAGTGACACTTACCTTTGTCACTAACGTTCCAATATGCCCCTATTTCTCACGTTAGAGTCCACGTTAACTAGGTTAGTGTGGCTTCTAACGTGGCCATGCTAGCCATCTCCAACGTTAGTGACAAAGTTGAGTGTCACTAACGTTGGCTCATCATTCCCTTATCCACGTTAGCTTTCACGTTAACTAAGTTAACGTGGGAGTTAACGTGGCTCATAGTGGCTTGTGTGGGTTCATTCCAGTGTTAGTGACAATGTTAGGTGTCACTAACGTTGGCGATCACATTCTTGCTTCACGTTAACTTCCACGTTAACTAAGTTAACGTAGGAGTTAACGTGGCTTATGGAGGCTTGGCCAACGTTAGTGACAAAGGTGAATGTCACTAACGTTGGCTTCTCTCTTGCTTCTTAACGTTAGAGCCCACGTTAACTAAGTTAACGTGGCTCTTAACGTGGCCACTTATGAGCTTGGTCCAACGTTAGTGACAAAGGTAAGTGTCACTAACGTTGGCTCCATTTCCTTTCCTCCACGTTAGAGTTCACGTTAACTTAGTTAACGTGACTCTTAACGTGGGCAATGATGGCTTCGAGAGCGTTATTGGCAATTACTTTTCTCATTAACTTTGCAAGTTACTCCCATTCCACGTTAGGAGTTACGTTAATTAGATTAACGTGGCTGCTAACGTGGTTCTTCCTTGCTTCCTTTGTCCTGAAATCAAGCAATAGAGTGCATCAAAGTTCTAATCCAAGTCATGGGAAGTACAACATCCAATTTGTCATTAAATTCATGCAAAATCCTCATGAAATCATGTAAAGTGAACAATGTATGCTTGAATCAAGATGTAAGTGAATATCTACCCAAAAGTAGCTTATTTTCTAAGGAAATGCATGAAACTATCCTAAAAACAGTAAAGAAAAGGTCAGTGAAACTGGCCAAAATGCCCTGGCATCACTAGAGTCCCCAATTAGAGGTGTCCAGAGATCTTAAGCACACTCTTTTTGCTTTTGGACCACGACTTTAACCGCTCAGTCTCAAGTTTTCACTTGACACCTTCACGCCACAAGCACATGGTTAGGGACAGCTTGGTTTAGCTGCTTAGGCCAGGATTTTATTCCTGTGGGCCCTCCTATCCACTGATGCTCAAAGCCTTGGATCCTTTTTTATTTCACCCTTGCCTTTTGGTTTAATGGGCTATTGGATTTTTCTGCTTGCTTTTTCTTTTTCTTTCTTTTTCTCTTTTTTTTTCGGATATACTTTTTTTTATGCAAGCTTTTCACTGCTTTTTCTTACTTCAAGAATCAATTTTATGATTTTTCAGATTATCAAATAAAATTTCTCCTTTTTCCATCATTCTTTCAATAGCCAACAATTTTAACATTCATAAACAACAAATTCAAAAATATGCACTGTTCAAGCATTCATTCAGAAGACAAGAATTATTGCCACCACATCAGAATAATTAATCTATTTTAAAATTTGAAATTCATGCACTTCTTTTCCTTTTCAATTAAAACACTCTTTATTTAAGAAAGGTGATGGATTTATAGGACATTCATAACTTTAAGGCATAGACACTAAGACACTAATGATCATGTAATAAAGACACAAACATAGATAAACATAAAGCATAAAAATTCGAAAAACAGAAAATAAAGAACAAGGAAATTAAGGAACGGGTCCACCTTAGTGATGGCGGCTTGTTCTTCCTCTTGAAGATCTTATGGAGTGCTTGAGCTCTTCAATGTCTCTTCCTTGCTTTGTTGCTCCACACGCCTTCGATCCCTCTTCAACAAGGGCGTGCCACACGCCCAAGTTGACAAGCTCAATTACCACTCCAAGTTCATGATACTGAAGAATTGAATCATGAAGCTTTGAACCTGAATTATAAGAAAAATCACTAGTTAGTTAAGAGTCATTAAAAAAAGATTTTATTTGATTAGATTTGAGTTTATTTTGATTTAGTTTTGAATTTAAATTTTAGGTTTTAGTTTTTGATTTCAAAGAAGGACTCTGTCCACGAATAGGGGACGAATGTTTTTGACATCACACTTTAGAATTCTATTTTGATTCCACCACGAGCAACCATTTTCCTCTGTTAAGGTTAGGAGCTCTGTTTATCTTTTTATGGATTATTAATCTAAGTATTTTGCTTTATTTGAGGTGTATGTTTTAATCTATTTCACGATTGAGTTTTTGTTCTTCATTCTTAAAGATTTAGAATTGTTGGAAAATATTCTAACTCCATTTTGAATTCTAAATATTGTTTTGGAAAAAGTGGTATTGGAATTAGCTTGAAAACTCTTTCTCACGAATTTTTTATTTAACTAGGAATAGTGTTTCAAAGAGTGTGTGACACTTTATGATTTTTAATTGCTCTAGTTTGAATAAATAACATAAAATTTGGATTAGAAAACTTTTGAAAATCATTCTTTCTTGTAAATTTCAATTGTTTAAGACTAACTTGAATAAGCGACATATAATTCAACCTAACGACTATTCTTGAATCTTATTTGAAACTAAATCAGATTTGTACTTTACCTCTTTTCTTAAATAATTGACTAAAGAATTAGCGATTATATGAGTTAAAGAGAAATTGAATTATCAAGGAATTGGAATTTGATTATTTATGATTTTTTACGATTGATCCCTACATGCCTCAAATAAATGAACACATGAATTATTTTTCTAGACAATTAACATCTTTGAAACCTTAACATTCCCATCATCATTGTTTTCCTTCACTGTTTGCTAGTTATTTGCCTCTATTTAGACATTTGCTTTAATTCTTCATTCATTCCTCTGTTTCTTAATTTGTCTAATTAGAATAATCAATTAATCATTGTTGTTTAGTCCTTTAATCTTCGTGGAAACGATAGCTCATTCACCGTGATATTACTCGATACAATTCGGTACACTTGCCAAGTTGTGGTTTTAAAAAATTTTGCATCACCCTCATTTTTTGTATCTGCAATTTCTCCTTCCCCCTTCCTCTCCCTAAGCCCGTCCCTCCCAAGCCCTAACCACACTCCTTCCCCGTCCCATTCCTCCTCCTTCTTCCTCCGTCGATGCTCTCCCTCCTCTCTTCCCGCCCCAAAATCACCGCCTCTGGCTTCGGCCCTGCCCCCAACGCTCTCACCGAGACTGTATGGGATACTGTCAAGCGCGATCTCTCCAGAATCATTAGCAACCTCAAGCTCACCGTCTTCCCCAACCCCTACCGTGAGGATCCCAGCAAGGCCCTCTACAATTGGGCTGTCTAGGGCCCTTTCTTCTTCATCGTCTTACTTGGTCTCACTCTCTTTTAGTTTGCTTCTCTCAAGAAGATGCATTCTCTTTTTTCTATTTTCTAGCTAGCTACGTTCTTTAGGAATTCAGATCACGAACATCACTTACTTGATCTAGATCTAGATTTTCGAGGCATGCTTAGTTCAATGATTTAGAATGCATATCAAGCTTTGGCTCTTTTATATACCTTAGATCTGAATTTTGATAGGTGCTCGATTCCATTTCTGTGTTAATCTAATATTGAGTTTGGATATGGAGCACCATTTCTATTGAGCGCAAAATGGTAGAGTGGGATTGGAGCATTTTGCTTCTGTAGTTTGAGTGTTGTTAATGATAAAGGTTTCAGAGTTGAAGAGGATGATAAAGGTAGTTTTCGAACGTTGAATAACTTTTTAAGGAAGCTACTCAAATAAAGATATCAAAAACATCTTTTTATGAAAATATTTTGTATAAAAGTTTGATTTATTTATTTGGCCAAATTTTAAATAAAAACAACACTTTTATAACATTAAAATCTAACCCTACAATTTATCATCCAAAGATCAAAAACAAAAATTTTTACATAAAAATAATTAAAAAATTGTCATTGAAATATTCACAATTTTTTAATGGAGTTAAAAAAAATAGTTATTTAAGTAATAATTCAATTATGTTATAATTTTTCAATCCGAAATAGTTATTTAGTCTATGCTTATAATTCGTTATAGAGAGCAACAAATTATGCTTTTCTATACTCAAGTAATTCATTGCAGTCTCGAATAAATTACCTTCAGGCATAATATTCTTTTAATTAACTGCAGCTTCCAACGAATTATGTTGACTTATTGACTTTCTATATCCTTTAATATGTTTTAGGCTGCCACGAATTATGTTTATATGTGTAATTCGTTCTAGAATCCCGCAAATTATATATAATTAAATCAAACCGAAATATAATTAAATATTTTACAATTAGGACAATTAGATAATATTAGAATCAAACAACTTATTTAAGAAAATTGCCCTATGAATATTAATCAAATACACTCTAATATAATTATGTGAGATATGATATCAATTAAAAACATATGGATCCAACACATAGTTATTTTAGAGAATAGGTCATTATAAAAGTTATAAGTTTGAGCAATATATACTATCATTAAAATTTATTATTTTTATCCAACATTTAAGCAATATTATATATTTTAAATTTTAAATTATAAATTCTAATACTATAAAATTAAAATATTGACTCTAAATTTTGACTAATATTAATAACAAGGGTTGGTCTGCTGGTATTTTTCATAAGTTTTTTATGGGAAGAATATATAAAAACATAAATAATAAGCATGATGACGTAGGTTAGTCACAAAATGAACGGTGGAGATAGTGAGGAATGTTGGCAGAGGTGACAAGTCCCCCTTACTAATTAAGTTAAACCATAAAAAACAGACAAGGCATTGCATTGGGACAAACCCTGCTACATTGCATTTATGAAGACTCCTCTCCTCTCTTCTCTTCTCTTCTCTTAAGTCTTAACAGTTGGAGAGGCTTGCATTGCATTGCGTTTTCACTTTTCAAGCTGTCAGCACTCACTGAATGAGGACAAGGACGAAGAAGAAGGGGCTAAGAGAGGGAAGACATGCACAATGCACATTACATAATCAGAGAGGCCCCACACACACTCTGTCTCTGTCTCTGTCTCTGTCACTGTGAATGACTTGCCATTTTGCCAAGTCTCACTCCCTTTCCTTTCCTACCATTGTCCATAAGCCTGCATTCATATTTCAGAATTGTGCTTCCAATAATGGGACTTATCAATTTGCCAATTCCATTTCTAAACTCTCATCTATGATCTATCTCCCTTTAATTCAATGCATCTCATCTGCCTGATTCACTTCCCTTTCTTTTTTCACACTCTTCTTTTTCTCTGTTACATTTAAGTTTGTTGCTTTATGCAATGCCTTCTTCTACGGATAGAATTATATATGATATAGCTGTAAGCTTTAATTTAAGTAAATGCTATATTTTATGAACAATTGTTTTTTTCTCTTACAAAATGTATTATTAGATTCGAAACTTATACATTATAGAATGTATTATAAAATAGGGAAAGGAAAAGTTTAGGGTTCAGTAATTTTATCAAATTCTGGTCAGCATGTAACCATAAAAAAAGAATGAACCATTGGATGAAATCTCACATTAATCTCACACTATTAAAAGCTTCATTAATAGTTATTTGATGACTATAAATCCCAAATGTTACTGACCCCCTAGTATTTTTCATAAGAAAAAATATCGTTAGTCAAGTGATAATTTCGTTTTTAAATCTGAAACGTTTTATTTTGTCATATTTATCTTTTAGTAAAAACTAAAACTATTTATTAAAAAAATATTTTTCTCTATTACATTATTTTCTTATTTTTTTAATTTTTATGCCAATTTCACTCTCAAGTAACTGTAACTACAATTATGACAACAACAATTAAGATTATTATTCTTATCGAGAAGAACATGAGAACGAAAGAAAAAGGAATATTTTGAAGAAAAAAAATATTAACTTTGATCAAAAGATTAAAATAAGACAAAATAAGACATTTGGATAAAAAATAAAACGTTTCAAACATTAGCAACAAAATTAAGACTTAATCCAAATAATAGAGACTAAAATAATACTTTACTCTATAAAATTATAAAATTTCATATTAATTTAAATTATTTGACATTTTTTCATAAATTACATAGCAAAGTAATATAAAATGTAAAAATTTTGATAAATATAAGTTATTAGATATTATAGTTATATTTATATTTAAATTTTACAAAATTTAGTAGAAAAACATTAAATAAAAAAATAAATTATCATTTCTACACTATAAATTTAAAACGCCGATAAATTTATTTATGAAAGAATAAATTAATTTTATACTCCCAAAAATTAAATATATAAAAATTAATTTTTTTTGTGCACTAAATTTTTATAAATAAAAATAATAATTTATTTATTTTCTATAAATACAAACTAGTTTATTCATTTATGGATAAATTTATAAATATTTTAAATTTTTATAAATAAAAATAATTTCTACTCTTATAATAAGTAATTATAGGTCAACAGCTGAATAGATAAAATCTCCACAATTATTATGTGTACACCAAAATCAACTATTAGTATAAAATATATGTTAAAATATAAATATACATTGAAAATAAATTAAACTACACACATATAAATACATTTAGTGGTTGATCTCGATGAAAACAATACATCAATGAAAAACTAGTTCAAAAAATTAAATACATTCTATATATATGGATAAAAGAAGAGCTCAAAAGTCTTCTTTATTTAAAAAAAAAATTATAAGAAAAATACCTTTTTCTTTGTTAAAAATTTTAAAATGTCCATTCTAAAAAAAATCATAAAATAATAAAAAAAGGATTGAAATTTATACATTAATTTATTTTTACCATCTTTTATGAACCGCATGCATCAGAAGATGCATGTAGGGATGTTAAAAGATAAAATCTTATCCTAATCAATCAACTTTATAAAAAAAAAAAAAAATCCTACTTTTTAGGTTAAAAAGTTGACAATAAAATATCGAATTAACTTATTGACCTTATAATATATCATGATATGGAAGACAACAACAAAAATTTGTATATGTTTATAAATTCAAGCAAATAGATAATATCCAAATAGCAATTTATGATACTATACTATTCATATACTACCAAATACCAACTCTATTTAAAATAAGAATCTCGCTAGGGAGACAATGGATTATTTATACAATGTGTACAATGGGTTATTGAGTTACAAAATGAACATCCTCCTACTATCTAGAATAACCATCCGAGTACTAGGGATAATAAACATTTTCCCAAAAAATTAAATTGATTTTGGGGTTCACCAAGGATCGAACTCTTGACCTTTTAGATCTAACACTCTAATACTATGTTATGATACCACTCATCCCAAAAGATTCAATTGATGGAAAAGGGTAACACTAATGATTATATCTCTAATACTCCCTAAATCTCTATTGTATATATTGTATAAATATTCCATTGACTCCTCATACTTTCCCTTAAAATAATATTGTACTCATTTCACTCTAATCAGTATATGTGACGTAACTAAATATCATTAAACAGATAATTTATAGTTAAAGCTCTTTTCCGTGATATATATTTTTGTAACAGTAATAGCTGCTGCCAGAAACAGTTACAAGTGTTATTAGGGGAAAAGGAAGGGGCCGTTTTGATTCATTATCAGGAATATGTGGTTCTGAATTAGACTTACTTTGGGAGAATCTGATTCATTCTGTTAAGAAAAGTTAACAATAATAATAATAAGGTCATGATGACTCATACATCATGCATTGTTCATTCATTCATTCATTCATCTCATATCAGATTCTCTCTCTCCTTTTCTCTCTCTCACTGAAACCTCACTTGAATGCTCCTCTAAAAGGAACATCAGCATGAGGCTATAGTCCTTTTTCACCTATCCAATTCACCACTCCCTTTTTCTGCTTTCAATCTCTTTCCATTTTGTCTCTTCCTCTAAACTTCACTGTATCTTTTCTCTCTGTCCCTCTATTTATACATCCCTTTCAAATTCACATTCACACATACTTGTAACTTGTTCCTCCTCATCGTCATCAAGAAACTGAACAACAATAATAGAAAAAAAATAACAATAATGTCCCCAACAGGTTCATCAAGATGGAGCCCTACAACTGAACAACTCATGATCTTGGAGGAACTGTATAGGAGTGGGATTAGAACTCCAAGTGCTTCTCAGATTCAACAAATAACCACTCATCTTTCCTTCTATGGAAGGATTGAAGGCAAGAATGTGTTCTACTGGTTCCAAAATCATAAGGCTAGGGATAGACAGAAGCTTAGGAGAAAGCTTAACAAACAGCTCCAGCTACAGCAGCAACTTCAGCTCCATAATGTCCATCACTTCAACCAAGATTTCAGTAACCGTTTTCTTGCTGGTTTTGGTTATCCTTCTTGTTCTCCTGTTACCAAACAAGTTCCCTTCTATGCCACTTCTGGTTTGTCTTTTCAGGTAATAATTAATTGTAGTCACTTAGTTTCACACGCACCATGTATTTAAAAAGCCTTGGTTTTGTGTTATTTTCAATTATAATAGGGTTATTATTTCTCACCATCATTAAAAGAAAATAAAATGTTCATCTAAAATATTCACTAATATTAATAAAAATGTCGGTCTTTTAATATTTTTTATAATAATATTATTAAAAAATGTTCATTTTTCTTATAGTGATTATTACATTAGCTAGTTAGTTTTCTCTTTCCAGCTAATTCTTTGCATGGAATTCGATAATGAGTAAGAATGTTAAAATGTTAATTTTTGTCTCTCAACATTACTAATGTTATTTAAAAAATTATTTTATTTATTTTAAATTCTGGATCTTTAATCATAAATTTTTAACCGTAAATCTTAAATGATAAACCTAAATTTTGAATCTCTAAAAAGAATAAAAAAAAAGTAATTAATTTTAACTAATCAAAAATTAATTTTTTTGTTATATTCTTTATCGTTAATTTATAGTATATTCGTTAGGCTACGGATTAGAAATGATGATGGCTTAGTTTATAATAATGAGTTTAGTTAACAAAAAAGGTACAATATATATAATACCACTTGGTATCAATGGCACAATAATTATTAAGGGAAGGTAAGAGGAATGAAGAAGCAAGAACTCTATATATTCCAAAACAAAGGCATGTTTCTGGTTTGAACAATATGAAGTAGTCATCAGGAATAAACACCTAAATTATATATTATGCAAAACTGATGATTGTATTATATTTTATACACATTTTTTTTGTAATTTTTTTATCCATCAAAATATCTGTACATAAAAGATTAATATATATTAATAAAATAAAATATAAATTAAAAATAAATTAAACAACGTATATTTATACACAAATATAATAATCTAATAATAGATTTTTTATGTTTTTTGTCTTTTCTAACATCTCCATCACATTTAATACTAAAACTGAAAAATGTATAAAATAGAAACACAAAAGAAGTGCATATAATATTCCTCTGAATTATGCATATGCGTGTTACTTTAATAGTAGTTTTCTTCATTTTCATTATAAATGATCAGGGAGGAGGAGTAGCTGCATACGCATCGCAAGAAGGGGCGATGAATTGCAAGTGTAGTGTGCATCATAACTCAGAAAGTTTGTTGGAGAAGAATAAAGAGATGAGATTCTTCAATAATAACTATGGTTGGACACTTGGCGGCGATGTTAACCATTATCATGAATCATCATGTTGCACTACTACTAATCAACCTCTCAAGACTCTTGATCTGTTTCCAGTCACATCCACTACCAGAATCAAAGAAGATTGCACCAAGACTCTTGATGGGTGGTAGTGAAATTTGATGCAAAATGCTAAAGTGTGTTCTTCTTAGGAGACATGTGGTTTGCAGAATGTTATTGTCTTTAAGGGAATCTGAACTTTAGAATCCGATCTAATCTTACTACAAAGAATAAATAGTCTTGTACGTAGGACATTTGGTTGCACCACGAAAAACTAGAAGCATGAAAATAATTAACTTAATTAGTACTTTTGTATATCGTGCAAATCCTAGGGTATTTGACACACCTCACTATGAATGATATAATATTGGTATTATTTAATTATGTTAGGTGTACATTAAAATTAACTATAAAAATAGAATACATATTACAATATAAAATACATATTATAAATGAGTTAAACTATATATTTATTTATACACAATGTACAAATATATAGTAAATATATAATAACTAATTTTAGTGATTAATTTTTGTATGCAAATAATATTTTTGGATATTATTTTATCCTAGAACACTACAATGGACATGTCATGTCATTTATTTCTCTATGTTTTGATCGTTTTCTCTTTTCTCCTGCTACTGCTAGTTATTTTCTACACTTTCATTAGTTTAGTTATCATAGATCAGGGAATATTATATGTTCTGGCTAAAAGGGTCAATTGATATTAGAGATTCTATATATTGTCAAACCGGTAAATTTGGATTCATACACTAACATGGCCCCATCCTGTTGTATGGCCTTTTAAGTCTATTTAGTGTGTATTCCTTGTCCTTTGTTCATCAATCTGGAGTTCTCTCACCATACAGGATGCAAATAATAAAAAAGGACTTTAATTGAAACATGTGGTAACTCAGCCTTTTGTTGCTAAACTTATGGCCTTTTAAATTGGGGGATAGTTGTCGCTGCTATTTTGATGAGAGAAAAGTGACAAATAAATTTTTGAAAATTTATATTTTGAGTAGATTAGTTTAGGATAATAAATATGGATAATTTAGTTTAAAATAAGATTTTTTACTCTAATCATAGAAGCTAATTTAAAAATATTAGTTTATGAAATAGTTTAATGTTAGTTTAGTGTATTATGAACTTAAATATTATAACAAGGATAGTTTTGATAAATAAGTAGTTTGGATAAATAGTTTGAAAATTTTGATAAGTTATATTATTGATGGGTTAAGGATAGAGTATAAAAGTTAGTGAAATTTAATATCTTTGTTAGTTAGGTACAATGAACTCTATTATGGCCTATTTATAGGCTCCATAAGTTGATTTTAAATAATTTTATATCTTAGATATTTTTAATTAGATATTAACTTAGATATTTCTAGATACTAATCTTAAATATTTCTAGTACTTGATTTATTACTTAATTTTTAGACTTCTCTATCATAATATTTAGATATTTATTTTTATGAAACAAGATCATAAAAATTTTAGAAAGTTCTACAAATATGTAGCATCATTAATACTCCTCCTTGATGCAATTTGTGTAACTCCAAGCATCTCTCGAAATAGTTCAAACTTTGATCTTGGTAGTGCATTAGTGAAAATGTCTGTTAGTTGCTCATCTGTGTTGCAATACTTGATCTTTATCTTTTTCTCCAATATAGCTTCTTGTATAAAATGATACTTGATAGCTATATACTTGGTTCTACTATGATGGATTGGATTGTTTGCCATTGCTATTGCTGACTTGCTATCGCACAACATAGTTGTTAGTTCTTCTTGTTGCTCTCCTATGTCTTCGAATATTTTCCTTAGCCATATTGCTTGACTAGTAACATTTGCGACTGCAACATACTCAGCTTCAGCAGATGATTGAGCAACAATTTTTTATTTCTTTGATGTCCAAAAGAATATCCCAAATCCTAGTATAAATGCATATCCAGAAGTTCTTTTCATATCATCAATTGATCCTGCCCAATCACTATCGATATATTCAAGTAGTTTTAGATCTTCAGCTGATTTCTAGTGAATGCCATAATCGTTTGTGCTTTGTAGGTATCTTAAGATTCTTCTTGCAATCCCATAGTGCTTCTCATTTGACTTTTGTATGAATCTTGATAGTAGACATATTGCATACATGATATTGGGTCTTGTGGTAGTTAGATAAAGGAGACTTCCAATGAGACTTCTGTATTGCGAAGCATCTCCCTCTCCAGATCTATCTTCTTTTTGTAATTTCTCATTATGGACTAGAGGAGTAGATACTATTTTACAATTATTTATTTTGAACATTTCTAGCAAATTTTGAGTGTATTTCTTTTGTGAGATGAAAAATCTGTCTTCGTTTTGGTTTACCTCAATACCAAAATAATAATACATCTATCCTAAGTTAGTCATCAATGTGGGCTTCATTTCTTCTTTGAATTCTTTGATCATAATCTCATTGTTTCCTGTGTAGATAAGATCGTTAGTGCGAAATTTATAACCCACAAACTAACCGGCAAGTGTACCGGGTCGTTGGTACGCGGAATCGTGATTACACTTTAATTATGTAAAATTCATTGCTCTTTCTTTCCCTGGAAATGGCGCCAAAAACATGGTGCCAAGACCATGGTTCACAACTCCGTGTAACTAACCAGCAAGTGCACTGGGTCGTCCAAGTAATACCTTATGTGAGTAAGGGTCGAATCCCACGGAGATTGTCAGTATGAAGCAAGCTTTGGTCACCTTGCAAATCTCAGTTAGGCAGATATGTGTTTTCGAATAATAAATAATAGAATAGGGATAGAGGTACTTATGTAAATCATTGGTAGGAATTTCAGATAAGTGAATGGAGATGCTTTTCGTTCCTCTGAACCTCTGCTTTCCTGCTATCTTCATCCAATTAGTCTTACTCCTTTCCATGGCTGGCTTTATGTGATACATCACCATTGTCAACGGCTACTTTTGGTCATCTCTCGGGAAAATGATCCAATGCCCTGTCACGGCACGGCTAATCGTTTGGAGGCATCACCCTTGTCAATGGCTTCATCTTATCCTCTCAGTGAAAATGATCAACGCACCCTGTCACGGCACGGCTATTCATCTGTCGGTTCTCGATCATGCTGGAATAGGATTTACTATCCTTTTGCGTATGTCACTAAAGCCCTGCAATCACGAGTTTGGAGCTCGTCACAGTCATCCAATCATTGAATCCTACTTGAAATACCACAGACAAGGTTTAGATCTTCCGGATTCTCTTGAATACCGCCATCATTCTAGCTTACGCCACGAAGATTCTGGTTAGGAGATCTAAGAGATACTCATTCAGTCGAAGGTAGAACGGAAGTGGTTGTCAGGCACGCGTTCATAGGGAATGATGATGATTGTCACGTTCATCACATTCAGGTTGAAGAGCGAATGAATATCTTAGAAGCGAAATAAGATGAATTGAATAGAAAACAGTAGTACTTTGCATTAATCTATGGAGTGCAGAAACTCTACCGTTAAAAATACATAAGTGAATGGAGGGTAGGCATGGCCGAGATGGCCAGCCCCCAAAACGTGATCAATAGATCAAAATATAATCCAAAGATGGTCTAAAAGACTAGTAAAAGGTCCTATTTATAATAAACTAGCTACTAGGGTTTACATGAGTAAGTAATTGATGCATAAATCCACTTCCGGGGCCCACTTGGTGTGTGCTTGGGCTGAGCTTGAGTGTTGTACGTGTAGAGGTCCTTCTTGGAGTTGAACGCCAGTTTTTGTGCCAGTTTGGGCGTTCAACTCAGGTTTTGGATCCTTTTCTGGCGCTGGACGCTAGATTTGGGCAGAGAGCTGGCGTTGAATGCCAGTTTGCGTCATCTAAACTTGGCCAAAGTATGGACTATTATACATTGCTGGAAAGCCCTGGATGTCTACTGTCCAACGCAATTGGAAGCGCGCCATTTCGGGTTCTGTAGCTCCAGAAAATCCACTTTGAGTGCAGGGAGGTCAGAATCCAACAGCATCAGCAGTCCTTCTTCAACCTCTGAATCTGATTTTTTCAGCCAGAAAATACCTGAAATCACAGAAAAACACACAAACTCATAGTAAAGTCCAGAAATGTGAATTTAACATAAAAACTAATGGAAACATCCCTAAAAAGTAACTAGATCCTACTAAAAACATACTAAAAACAATGTCAAAAAGCGTATAAATTATCCGCTCATCACAACACCAAACTTAAATTGTTGCTTGTCCCCAAGCAACTGAAAATCAAATAGGATAAAAAGAAGAGAATATACTATAAATTCCAAACTATCAATGAAACATAGCTTCAATCAAATGAGCGGGACTTATAGCTTTTTGCCTCTTGAATAGTTTTGGCATCTCACTTTATCCATTGAGGTTCAGAATGATTGGCGTCTATAGGAACTCAGAGTTCAGATGGTGTTATTGATTCTCCTAGTTCAGTATGATGATTCTTGAACACAGCTTCTTTATGAGTCTTGGCCGTGGCCCTAAGCACTTTGTTTTCCAGTATTACCACCGGATACATAAATGCCACAGACACATAATTGGGTGAACCTTTTCAGATTGTGACTCAGCTTTGCTACAGTCCCCAATTAGAGGTGTCCAGGGTTCTTAAGCACACTCTTTTTTTGCTTTGGACCTTGACTTTAACCGCTCAGTCTCAAGCTTTCACTTGACACCTTCACGCCACAAGCACATGGTTAGGGACAGCTTGGTTTAGCCGCTTAGGCCAGGATTTTATTCCTTTAGGCCCTCCTATCCACTGATGCTCAAAGCCTTGGGATCCTTTTTATTTCCCTTGCCTTTTGGTTTTAAGGGTTATTGGCTTTTTGCTCTTGCCTCTTGGTTTTAAGAGCTTTTGGCTTTTTCTGCTTGCTTTTTCTTTTTCTTTCTATTTTTTTTTTCGCCTACTTTTTTTTCTTTTTTTTTTCTTTTTTCTGCAAGCTTTGTTCTTTGCTGCTTTTTCTTGCTTCAAGAATCATTTTTATGATTTTTCAGATTATCAAATAACATGTCTCCTAGTCATCATTCTTTCAAGAGCCAACATATTTAACATTCTTAAACAACAACTTCAAAAGACATATGCACTATTCAAGCATACATTCAGAAAACAAGAAGCCTTGTCACCACATCAATATAATTAAACTAAGTTCAAGGATAAATTCGAAACTCATGTACTTCTTATTCTTTTGAATTAAAACATTTTTCATTTAAGAGAGGTGATGGATTCATAGGACATTCATAACTTTAAGACAAAGTTACTAACTACTAATGATCATGTAATGAAGACACAAACACAGATAAGCACATAACATAGAAAACGAAAAACAGAAGAAATAAGAACAAGGAATGAATCCACCTTAGTGATGGTGGCGTTTCCTTCTTGAGGAACCAATGATGTCCTTGAGCTCTTCTATGTCTCTTCCTTGTCTTTGTTGCTCCTCCCTCATTGCTTTTTGATCTTCTCTTATTTCATGAAGCATGATGGAGTGCTCTTGATGTTCCACCCTTAGTTGTCCCATATTGGAACTCAATTCTCCTAGGGAGGTGTTGATTTGCTCCCAATAGTTTTGTGGAGGAAAGTGCATTTGAGGCATCTCCGGGATCTCATGGTAATGAGCTTCATACGCCTCTTGAGCTCCATGAGTGGGCTCTCTTGCTTGCTCCATCTTTTTCTTAGTGATGGACTTGTCCTCTTTAATGAGGATATCTCCCTCTATGTCAATCCCAGCCGAATTGCATAGATGGCAAATGAGGTGAGGAAAGGCTAACCTTGCCATAGTGGAGGACTTGTCAGCCACCTTGTAGAGTTCTTGAGGTATAATCTCATGAACTTCAACCTCTTCTCCAATCATGATGCTATGGATCATGATGGCCCGGTCTATAGTAACTTCAGACTGGTTGCTAGTGGAAATGATTGAGCATTGAATGAACTCCAACCATCCTCTAGCTATAGGCTTGAGGTCCAATCTTCTTAGTTGAACCGGCTTGCCTTTGGAGTCAATCTTCCATTGAGCTCCTTCTACACATATGTCCATAAGGACTTGGTCCAACCTTTGATTAAAGTTGACCCTTCTAGTGTAGGGGCGTTCATCTCCTTGCATCATGGGCAAGTTAAACGCCAACCTCACATTCTCCGGACTAAAATCTAAGTATTTCCCCCGAACCATTGTAACATAGTTCTTTGGATCCGGGTTCTTACTTTGATCATGGTTCTTGGTGATCCATGCATTGGCATAGAACTCTTGAACCATTAGGATGCCGACTTGTTGGATGGGATTTGTTAGAACTTTCCAACCTCTTCTTTTGAATTTCATGTCGGATCTCCGGATACTCATTTCTTTTGAGTTTGAAAGGGACCTCAGGGATCACCTTCTTCTTGGCCACAACATCATAGAAGTGGTCTTGATGGGCTTTGGAGATGAACCTTTCCATCTCCTATGACTCGGATATGGAAGCTTTTGTCTTCCCTTTCCCCTTTCTAGAGGATTCTCCGGTCTTAGGTGCCATCAATGGTAATGGAAAAACAAAAAAGCTTATGCTTTTACCACACCAAACTTAGAATTTTGCTCGCCCTCGAGCAATAAAAGAAAGAATAGATGAAGAAGATGAAGAAATAGAGGAGAGGGAGAGTGGGAAGTGTTTCGGCCAAGAAGGGTGTAGAGGGGTGTGTTGTGTGAATTTGATGAAGAATGGAGGGCTTGATATAGGGAAGGGAGGGGGGGAAAGGTTTCGGCCATATGGGTGGGTTTGGGTGGGAAATTGGTTTTGAATTTTTTGAAGGTAGGTGGAGTTTATGAGGTAGGTTTATGGAGAAGAGTGGATGGATGTGAGTGGTGAAGAGGTGATGGGGAAGAGAGTTTGAGGTGATTGGTGAAGGGTTTTTGGGGAAGAGTGTTTATAGGGTTATGTGAAAGAGAGTGGTGAGAAGAGGTGAGTGGAGGTAGGTGGGGATCCTGTGGGGTCCACAGATCCTGAGTGGATCCTGTGGGGTCCACAGATCCTGAGGTGTCAAGGATTTACATCCCTGCACCAATTTAGGCATGTAAAATGCCCTTGCACACAACTCTGGGCGTTCAGCGCCAGGTTGGTGCCCATTTTGGGCGTTCAACACCCATTTGTGTGCCATTTCTGGCGTTGAACGCCAGAACCATGTCTGTTCTGGCGTTCAGCGCCCAGAAGCTGCCCATTTTGGGTGTTCAGCGCCAGAACCATGCTCTGTTCTGGCGCTGAACGCCAGACAGATGCTCCTCCAGGGTGTGATTTTTCTTCTGCTGTTTTTGATTCCGTTTTCAATTTTTATATTTATTTTGTGACTCCACATGATCATGAACTTATAAAGACATATAACTAAGAAAAATATAGTTAGATAAATAAAAATTGGGTTGCCTCCCAACAAGCGCTTCTTTAATGTCAATAGCTTGACAGTGGGCTCTCATGGAGCCTCACAGATGTGCAGAGCATTGTTGAAATTCTCCAACACCAAACTTAGAGTTTGGATATGGGAGTTTGCAGAGGGAGATCCTTGAGTTTTAAACACAAGGGAGTCCTCATTCCATTGAAGGACTATTTCACCTCTGTCAACATCAATCACAGCTCTTGCTGTGGCCAGGAAAGGTCTTCCGAGGATGATGGATTCATCCTCTTCCTTTCCAGTATCCAGGACTATGAAATCAGCAGGGATGTAAAGGCCTTCAACCTTTACTAACACGTCCTCTACTTGTCCATAAGCCTGTTTTCTTGAACTGTCTGCCATCTCTAATGAGATTTTAGCAGCTTGCACCCCATAGATTTCCAGTTTCTCTATTACAGAGAGGGGCATGAGATTTATTCCTGAACCAAGGTCACACAGAGCCTTAAAGATCATGGTGCCTATGGTACAGGGTATTATGAACTTTTCAGGATCCTGTCTCTTCTGAGGCAATGTCAGTTGATCCAGATCACTTAGTTCATTGATGAACAAGGGAGGTTCAACTTCCCAAGTATCAATGCCAAATAATTTGGCATTCAGCTTCATGATTGCACCAAGAAACTTGGCAGTTTGCTCTTCAGTAACATCCTCATTCTCTTCAGAAGAGGAATACTCATCAGAGCTCATGAAGGGCATAAGGAGGTTCAATGAAATCTCTATGGTCTCTAGATGAGCCTCAGAGTCCTTTGGTTCCTCAGAGGGAAGCTCCTTATTGATCACTGGACGTCCCAGGAGGTCTTCCTCCTTGGGATTCACGTCCTCTCCTCTCCTTACAGGTTCGGCCATGGTGCTTATGTCAATGGCCTTGCATTCTCCTTTTGGATTCTCTTCTGTATTGCTTGGGAGAGTACTAAGAGGGATTTCAGTGATCCTTTTACTCAGCTGGCCCACTTGTGCTTCCAGATTTCTAATGGAAGATCTTGTTTCATTCATGAAACTTACAGTGGTCTTAGACAGATCAGAGACTAAGTTTGCTAAATTAGAAGTATTTTGTTCAGAGTTCTCTGTCTGTTGCTGAGTGGATGATGGAAAAGGCTTGCTATTGCTAAACCTGTTTCTTCCACCATTATTAAAGCCTTGTTGAGGCTTTTGATCCTTCCATGAGAAATTTGGATGATTTCTCCATGATGAGTTATAGGTGTTTCCATAAGGTTCACCTAAATAATTTACCTCTGCTATTGCAGGGTTCTCAGGATCATAAGCTTCTTCTGCATAAGAAGCCTCTTGAGTACTGTTGGATGCAGCTTGCATTCCATTCAGACTCTGAGAAATCATATTGACTTGCTGAGTCAATATTTTGTTCTGAGCCAATATGGCATTCAGAGTATCAACCTCAAGAACTCCCTTCTTCATAGGCGTCCCATTATTCACAGGATTCCTTTCAGAAGTGTACATGAACTGGTTATTAGCAACCATGTCAATGAGTTCTTGAGCTTCTGCAGGCATTTTCTTTAGGTGAATGGATCCACCTGCAGAGGTATCCAATGACATCTTAGATAACTCAGACAGACCATCATAGAATATATCCAAGATGGTCCATTCTGAAAGCATGTCAGAAGGACACTTTTTGGTCAACTGTTTGTATCTTTCCCAAGCTTCATAGAGGGATTCACCTTCTTTCTGTCTGAAGGTTTGAACATCAGCTCTAAGCTTGCTCAGCTTTTGAGGAGGAAAGTACTTGGCTAAGAAAGCCGTGACCAGCTTATCCCAAGAGTTCAGGCTGTCTTTGGGTTGAGAATCCAACCATAATCTAGCTCTGTCTCTTACAGCAAAAGGGAAAAGCATGAGCCTGTAGACTTCAGGATCTACTCCATTAGTCTTAACAGTATCACATATCTGCAAGAATTTAGTTAAGAACTGAAAAGGATCTTCAGATGGAAGTCCATGAAACTTGCAGTTCTGCTGCATCAGAGAAACTAATTGAGGTTTCAGCTCAAAGTTGTTTGCTCCAATGGCAGGAATGGAGATGCTTCTTCCATGTAAATTGGAATTAGGTGCAGTAAAGTCACCAAGCATCTTCCTTACATTATTATTATTTTCGGCTGCCATCTCCTCTTCCTGTTTGAAAATTTCTGAAAGGTTATCTCTGGATTGTTGTATTTTAGCTTCTCTTAGTTTCCTTTTTAGAGTCCTTTCAGGTTCTGGATCTGCTTCCACAAGAATGTTCTTATCCTTGCTCCTGCTCATATGACAAAGAAGAGGGCACAGAAAAATAATAATAATAATAGAGATCCTTTATACCACAGTATAGGGATCTCTGTGTGAGTAGAAGAAGAGGGGGAGACAAAGAATGTAATATAATGGAAGAAACACAACTGTGAGGAGGGTTGAGATGTGAGATGAGATGTTAGTAGATGAATAAATAAATAGAATAAGATGAGAGAGAAGGAATTTTCGAAAATAATTTTTGAAAAAGAGTTAGTGATTTTTGAAAATAGTTTTTGAAAAATGTTAGTAGTTTTTCGAAAATTAAGATTTAAAAATTAAAATAATAGTTAATTAAAAAGAAATTTTGAAAAAGAAGGAAGGAATTTCGAAAATGAGAGAGAGAGAGTTAGTTAGGTGGTTTTGAAAAAGATAAGAAACAAACAAAGAGTTAGTTAGTTAGTTGAAACAAATTTTGAAAAGATAGGAAGTTAGGAAGTTAGAAAAGATATTTTGAAATCAAATTTTTGAAAAAGATAAGATAAGAAGATATTTTTGAAAAGATATGAGAGAAATTAGTTTTTGAAAAATATTTGATTTTTTTAAAATCACAATTAATGACTTGATTCACAAGAAATCACAAGATATGATTCTAGAACTTAAAGTTTGAATCTTTCTTAACAAGCAAGTAACAAACTTGAAATTTTTGAATCAAAACATTAATTGTTATTGTTATTTTCAAAAATTTGATATAAAATTAAGAAAAAGATTTTTTGAAAAATATTTTTATAATTTTCGAAAATAACTAAGAAATTTGAAAAAGATTTGATTTTGAAAAAGATTTTGAAAAAGATAAGATTTTCAAATTGAAAATTTGATTTGACTCATGAAAACAACTAGATTTTAAAATTTTTTTGAAAAAGTCAATCCAAATTTTCGAATTTGATGAGAGAAAAAGGGAAAGATATTTTTTGATTTTTTTGAATTTTTATGATGAGAGAGAAAAATAAGTAAAATAATGCAATGCATGAAATTTTTAGATCAAAACAATGAATGTATGCAAGAATGCTATGAATGTCAAGATGAACACCAAGAACACCGTGAATATCATGATGAACATCAAGAACATATTTTTGAAAAATTTTATATGCAAAGAAAACATGCAAGACACCAAACTTAGAAATCTTTCATGTTTAGACTCTAATAAACGAAAGATGCACATGTAAAACAAGAAAAGACACAAAACAAGAAAACATCAAGATCAAACAAGAAGACTGACCAAGAACAACTTGAAGATCATGAAGAACACTATGAATGCATGAATTTTCAAAAAATGCAAGATGAATATGCAAGTGACACCAAACTTATGATATGACTCAAGACTCAAACAAGAAACACAAAAATATTTTTGATTTTTATGATTTTCTAAATTTTTTTTTGGTTTCTTTTTCGAAAATTATTTGAAAAACAAAGATAAGGATTTCAAAATCTTTAATATGAATTCCAGGAATCTTGTCATGTTAGTCTTAAAGCTCCAATCAAAGGGTCAGGCATGGCTTAATAGCCAGCCAAGCTTTAATAAAAATATGAGTGTAATTCAGACATGACAAGCCTGACATACCCTATCCAGAAGGATTGGGCATGACTCCACTGAGGTGATTAGCCAATCCCAAAGCAGTTTGGGTATGGCTTTACAGCCAGATAGGCTTCAACATGCTTCATGAAACACTAGAATTCATTCTTAAAAAATTTTGAAGCCATAGAATAATTTATTTTTGAAAACATTATTTTTAGTAAATTTTTTTTTCGAAAACAGGTGAGAAAATTTTGAAAGATTTTTGAAAAATTTTTGAAAAGAAAACAAAAAGAAAATTACCTAATCTGAGCAACAAGATGAACCGTCAGTTGTCCAAACTCGAACAATCCCCGGCAACGGCGCCAAAAACTTGGTACGCGGAATCGTGATTACACTTTAATTATGTAAAATTCATTGCTCTTTCTTTCCCTGGAAATGGCACCAAAAACATGGTGCCAAGACCATGGTTCACAACTCCGTGTAACTAACCAGCAAGTGCACTGGGTCGTCCAAGTAATACCTTACGTGAGTAAGGGTCGAATCCCACGGAGATTGTCGGTATGAAGCAAGCTATGGTCACCTTGCAAATCTCAGTTAGGCAGATATAAATTGATAATGGTGTTTTCGAATAATAAATAATAGAATAGGGATAGAGGTACTTGTGTAAATCATTGGTAGGAATTTCAGATAAGCGAATGGAGATGCTTTTCATTCCTCTGAACCTCTGCTTTCCTGCTATCTTCATCCAATCAGTCTTACTCCTTTCCATGGCTGGCTTTATGTGATACATCACCATTGTCAACGGCTACTTTCGGTCATCTCTCGGAAAAATGATCCAATGCCCTGTCACGGCACGGCTAATCGTCTGGAGGCATCACCCTTGTCAATGGCTTCATCTTATCCTCTCAGTGAAAATGATCAACGCACCCTGTCACGACACGGCTATTCATCTGTCGGTTCTCGATCATGCTGGAATAGGATTTACTATCCTTTTGCGTCTGTCACTAACGCCCTGCAATCGCGAGTTTGGAGCTCGTCACAGTCATCCAATCATTGAATCCTACTTGGAATACCACAGACAAGGTTTAGACCTTCCGGATTCTCTTGAATGCCGCCATCATTCTAGCTTACGCCACGAAGATTCTGGTTAGGAGATCTAAGAGATACTCATTCAGTCGAAGGTAGAACGGAAGTGGTTGTCAGGCACGCGTTCATAGGGAATGATGATGATTGTCATGTTCATCACATTCAGGTTGAAGAGCGAATGAATATCTTAGAAGCGAAATAAGATGAATTGAATAGAAAACAGTAGTACTTTGCATTAATCTTTGAGGAACAGCAGAGCTCCACACCTTAATCTATGGAGTGCAGAAACTCTACCGTTAAAAATACATAAGTGAATGGAGGGTAGGCATGGCCGAGATGGCCAGCCCCCAAAACGTGATCAATAGATCAAAATATAATCCAAAGATGGTCTAAAAGACTAGTAAAAGGTCCTATTTATAATAAACTAGCTACTAGGGTTTACATGAGTAAGTAATTGATGCATAAATCCACTTCCGGGGCCCACTTGGTGTGTGCTTGGGCTGAGCTTGAGTGTTGCACATGTAGAGGTCCTTCTTGGAGTTGAACGCCAGTTTTTGTGCCAGTTTGGGCGTTCAACTCTGGTTTTGGATCCTTTTCTGGCGCTGGACGCCAGATTTGGGCAGAGAGCTGGCGTTGAACGCCAGTTTGCGTCATCTAAACTTGGCCAAAGTATAGACTATTATACATTGCTGGAAAGCCCTGGATGTCTACTTTCCAACGCAATTGGAAACGCGCCATTTCGGGTTCTGTAGCTCCAGAAAATTCACTTTGAGTTCAGGGAGGTCAGAATCCAACAGCATCAGCAGTCCTTCTTCAACCTCTGAATCTGATTTTTGCTCAAGTCCCTCAATTTCAGCCAGAAAATACCTGAAATCACAGAAAAACACACAAACTCATAGTAAAGTCCAGAAATGTGAATTTAACATAAAAACTAATGAAAACATCCCTAAAAAGTAACTAGATCCTACTAAAAACATACTAAAAACAATGTCAAAAAGCGTATAAATTATCCGCTCATCAGTCGTACCAAGTAGTACCTCAAGTGAATGAGGATCGATCCCACGAGAATTGATGGACTAAGCAACAATGATTGCATAATTTACTCAGTTAGACAAACAGAAAATGGTGTTTTGAGAGTTCAAAAGCATCAACAGTAAATTCAGAATATCAGAAAGCAAGTAGTAACTTGGTGTGAATAATATGGGAGAAAACAGTTAAGGTTTTAGAGATATTTATTTTCTGAATTAATTTTTCTTACTAACTATTTTAATCATGCAAGATTCAATTCATGGCAAACTATATGTGACTAAACCCTAATTCCTTAGACCTTTTTAGTCTCCTTTAACCTTCATCAACTGCCAATTCTTTGGTCACTTGATTCTAATTAGAGGGTTAAGTTCAATTCTAGTTTATATGCCACAGAAACCCTAATTATCCAAATATAAAAGGATTATATGTCACGTATCCCGTTAACTCTAGATAATTAGAAATTTAGGAGAAATTATTTTCAAGCTGTTGTTCAAGTAAAGAGCTTTTTCATGTTTTACAAGAACTCAATTAGAACAAGGGTCATACTTCCGTTCCACCCACATTCATAAGACGAAAACGAAAACAATTCTTGAAATTGAAATCAATACATCAATTAAAATAGAACAGTAAAAGTATTAATCCATAGAATAAACAGAGCTCCTGACCTTAACAGTGGATGTTTAGTTGCTCATGGCTCAGAGAGAAAACTAGGATTCTGAAAAACTATAAAGTACGGAATGAGGTAAGAGAGAAGAGAAGAGCTCGAAGGGCTGATTCTTTTCCCTTTTTATATCTAATCCTAATTAATGTAAACTATATTTTCTAAAACTAAATAATATATTTTCCTATTTGTAAATAAAATAAAGTTTTAATCAAAATAAAATAAAATCTTCATTGCTGGCTTCAATTGGCGTGGGTACCATTGTTTTCTTTAAGGCTGGCGCCTAACTTGGGCTGAGTCAAGTCAGGCACCAGTATGATAGTATGCTTTGGCGTGATTTGGCTTCAATTGGCGCTTAACTTGGGAAATTCCAAGTTAGGCACCAGCATTCCCGAATTGATTATGCGTGTAAGTCTTCATCCGGCGCCTAACTTGGGGCGCCAATTCCACCTTCCAAAACCAATAACCACATAATCCATACAATCCATTATAACCAAGCAACAACATTTCAATTCCAATTCCAATCATATGGTCTCTAGCCTAAGTTTTCACATTACATTACATTTTAGATATAGGAAACTGAAACCATACCTTGACTGATTCCCGTTCAACCCAAAACACTTCCAATTTCACTTTTTCCTCAACTTTCAAGGTTCCAACACCCTTCAAACAGATTTCTCAGCACCAAAGGCCCATTCCAAGCTCTCCAAGACCTCAATCAAGCTTCAATATACATATATACATATTGCCTAACACACATAACATACACCCACACATACAAACTCAATATTTATTCATAAAAACTCAAGTATTGACTTAGGGTTGAGAATCTTACCATACCTAAGGATCAAAGAGGCAAGATTAATCCTTCTTCTCAAGCTAATTGGATCCTATAACATCAAAAACTCAAAAATCTCAACACTTTACCCACTAAATTTCAAAATCAAGGGCTGGAAATTCAGAGAGGAGTTCGTGGCTTACCTCTTGCATAACCTTATGGGCTTTGTAAAGCTCGACACCGCGATCGCGTTGTCGTAAACGGTGTGACGATCGAAACTCCGGATTAAAAGTTGTGATCAAATGAAGTTGGATGTGGATAAGGGCAAGGGTTTCAAGCTTTCCCCTTTCTCTTTTAGCATGTTCTATGTTATGGTGGGGAAGGAAGGGCTGTGCCCTTCATTTATTTGGTTCTTGGGTTGAGCCAAGGGCCCAATACAGGCTCGGTTGGCTCGGTTTGACCCGTTTGGCCCAATCTTAGGCCAAATTCTTTAACATTAGTGTCAAAATTTTTGTTTTGATTTTCTTTATCATATTAAACCATAAAAGTCACATTTCTAATTTTCTAGAATAAATTCTAAGTTATGGGTTAATCATATATTAATTAACTGGGTCTTACAATTCCCATCTTCTCAGCAGCAGATGGAGACTTCTAAGCAGAGCCTTTCTGACTTAGTCACTATAGTCTCCAACCTCTCTAAGACCACTCATAGTTTCATAACTGAAACAAGATCCTCCATTAGAAATATGGAGGTACAAGTGGCTCAACTGAGTAAGAGAATCCCTGAGACTCCTTCTAACACTCTTCCTAGTAACACTGAAGTGAATCCAAGAGAAGAGTGCAAGGCCATCACCAAAGAGGCTGAGGTCGAATATGAAGAGGATGAGTTGGCATTGAACGCTAGTAAGGTAGCCCCTACTGGGCATTCAACGCCCAAAGTGGTAGAGAAGTTGTCGTTGAACGCCAGCTATGGGGCAGTAGCTGGGCGTTCAACGCCCAATGATTTCCCAATTCTGGCATTGAACGCCAATAAGGAGGTCTTTACTGGGCGTCCAACACCGACAAAGGCACCATCATTGGCGTTGAACGCTAGTAAGGAGGTCCTTATTGGGCGTTCAATGCCCAAAAAGGCACACTCACTGGCATTGAACGCTAGTCAAGGGACACAAGTTGGGCGTTTAACGCCCAAGGAAGCACCATTACTGGCATTGAACGCCAGTAAGGAAGGCCTTACTGGATGTTCAATGCCCACCCAAGGCTTCCCTATTGAAGATCTGAAGGCAACTCATGGTTATGAGGATACTATAGAAGTTTCCTTGCAAGCCTTGTTGCAAATCTTGGATTATGAAGAGTACTCCTCCTCTGATGAGGAAGAGGAAACTAGGGAAGAGCAAGTTGCTCGATACCTAGGAATTTTGATGAAGCTAAATGCCAAGTTGTTTGGCACAATGGCATTAGAGGAAGAACCTCCAGTGCTAACCAAAGAGCTCAATGCCTTGGTTCAGCATAAGTTACCTCAGAAGAAGCCGGATCCTGGACGCCTCTTAATCCCTTGCACCATAGGCATAATGACCTTTGATAAGGCTCTGTGTGACCTAGGGTCAAGCATAAACCTCATGCATCTCTCTGTAATGGAGAGGCTGAGAGTCTTTGAGGTACAAGCTGTAAGAATCTCTCTAGAGATGGCACGCAGACAAGTCCATAAAAAAGGCTTATGGACTAATAGAGAATGTCTTAGTGAAAGTTGAAGACCTTTACATCCCTGCTGACTTTATAATCCTGGATACTGGGGAGGAAGAGGATGAATCCATCATCTTTAGAAGACCCTTCCTAGCTACAACCAAGGCTGTGATTGATGTAGACAGAGGAGGACTAGTCCTACAATTAGATGAAGACTATCTTGTATTATAGGTTCATAAACCTTATTCTACCTCAGTTGAAGGAAGCACCATTCATAAACATGAAGTGCTTCAACCTTCTCACTCAGTGTAGAGTTATACAAAGCCCCCAGACACCAATTCTAAGTTTGGTGTTGGGCAGTCATTATCAAGCATTGAGAACAAAGGTACTAAAAAGAAAGTACATAAAGGCTGGAGGGACAAGAAGATCCCCACTGAAGGCCTCTCACCTGGCATGAGAGTTGTCTTCAGAGATAATCCAGTCATCCCACACACTGTGTGTAGGATCTTGTCTATGGAACATGTAGAACTTACCCATGAGAACACAGGCAAGAAATTCACTGTAAGGGGCAAAATTCTGAGCCCCTATCCATCTCCATAACGAGCTAACCGTCAAGCTAATAAAGTTAAAGAAGCACTTGTTGGGAGACAACCCATCAATAATTAATGTTTTCTTATTTTTCCTTAAGTTTATTTAAGATATTTCAGTTAATTTTCATGTTTTCTTTGAGTTTATGATCATGTGCAGTAGTTAGAACAAAAACAGAAATAGTCAGAGCTGGAAATAGAACACCCTAGAGCAGAGACCCTGCTGGTGTTGAATGCCATCCAGGGAGTACATAGCTAGCATTGAACGCCAGTCAGGGGGCAGACCCTGGGCGTTCAACGCCCAAACAGAGGCACAGACCTGGCGTTGAACGCCAGGCAGGAACATCCTCAAGGGCATTCAACGCCCACTTAGAGGTACACAGCTGGCGTTGAACGCCAACCAGGAGCATAGAGCCGGGCATTCAACGCCCACAAGGGGAAGGGAACTCGAATTCCCTAACCCCTTAGGATCAGTGGGTCCCACAGATTTCTCACTTACCCCATTTCTTCTTTCCCTTACTTTCAGTGTTCCCCACACACTCTTCCCTATAAACCCTAACCCAATCACATCCATATCACTTCCCAAAACCATCATAACTCCCACCAATCCCAACCCACTCCAAATTCAAAATTTCCCACCCAATTCCCACCCAATTCCCTCCCATAACCGAACCCTACCCCATCCCATCCCCTATAAATACCCCTTCTTCCTACCCTTCTTACACACAAGATTCATACACTACTAGCCTCACTTGGCTGAACCCACTCTTTCCCTCTATCTCCTCTATTCCCTTCTTCTTCTACTCTTTTATTCTTATTTTACTTGAGGACGAGCAAAGCTTTTAAGTTTGGTGTTGGGAAAGCCTTGCTTTTTGCTTTTCATTCCTACTTATGGCACCCAAAGTCAGAGATCCCTCTAGAAAGAGGAAAGGAAAAGCAGTTGCTTCTACCTCCGAAGCTTGGGAGATGGAGAGATTCATTAGCAAAGCTCATCAAGACCACTTCTATGAAGTAGTGGCAAAGAAAAAGGTGATTCTTGAAGTCCCCTTTAAGCTAAAAAAGAATGAGTACCCGGAGATTCGAAGAGAAATCCAGAGGAGAGGTTGGGAAGTCCTAACCAACCCCATTCAAGAAGTTGGAATCTTGATGGTGGAAGAATTCTATGCCAATGCATGGGTCACGAAGAACCATGATGTAAGCATGAACCCAAGCCCCAAAATTGGCATACTATGGTCCGAGAGCGTATCTTGGACTTCAGCCCGGAAAGTGTAAGGTTAGCGCTCAATCTACCACTAATGGAAGGAGACCCACATCGTTACACTAGGAAGGGTCAACTTTGACCAAAGGCTGAACCAAGTCCTCACAGACATTTGTGTGGAAGGAGCCCAATGGAAGAGGGATGCTAAAGGCAATCCTATCCAACTGAGAAGGCTTGACCTCAACCCTGTAGCTAGAAGATGGTTGGAATTCATCCAACGCTCTATCATCCCTACTAGTAATCGGTCAGAAGTGACCATTGACAGAGTCATCATTATTCACTGCATCATGATTGGAAGTGAGGTGGAGGTACATGAGGTAATACCTCAAGAGTTGTACAAGATAGCTGAGAAGCCTTCCACCTTAGCAAGGTTGGCAATCCCTCACCTTATCTATCATCTATGCAATTCAGCTGGAATTATCATAGAAGGAGATAGTCCTATTAAGGAGGACAAGCCCATCACCAAGTAGAAGATGGAGCATGTAAGAGAGCAAGCATAAGAACCTGTGCCACTGCCTCAACAAAAAATCCTTGAGATGCCTCAAGGGATGCATTTTCTTCCCCAAGGCTATTGGGATCATTTGCACATTTCTCTTAGAGAACTAAGCATTAGCATGGGTCAACTGAGGATGGAACATCAAGAACACTCCACCATCTTCCATGACATAAGAAAAGATCAAAGAGTTATGAGGGAAGAACAACAAAGGCAGGGGCGTGACATAGAGGAGATCAAGCACTCCATTGGATCTTCCAGAAGGAGTAGTAGCCGCCATCACTAAGGTAGATTCGTTCCCTTTACTCCCTTGTTGTTTAAGTTATTCTATTTTCCATGTATTTTGTTTTATTGTCTGTTTCTAGTGTATGATCATCTGTCTTAATGTCTTAAGGCTATAAAATATTCCATGAATTTCTCACCTTGTTTAAAAGAAAATTTTTAATTGAAAAAGAAAATTAAGATGCTTGAATTTCAAGTTTTATATTAAGAGTAGTTCAATTGTATAATGTGGTGGCATTGCTTTTGTTTTTTTGAATGTATGAATAAACAGTTTTTTGATATTGGAGTAAAGAATGTTGGCTCTTGAAAGAATGATGATAAAAGTGAAATATTATTGATGATCTGAAACATTAAAAAATTGATTCTTGAAGCAAGAAAAAGTAGCAAAAAAGCAATAAAGGAAAAAAAATATATGCTTATTCGAAAAAAAAAGAGAGAAATAAAAAGCAGAAAAAGCCAATAGCTCTTTAAACCAAAAGGTAAGAGCAAAAACCCAGTAGCTCTTGATATTTTCTTTTATCTTTATTTAAATTAAAAAAATCATATCTTATCTTAATTTAAATTCAAATTTCAAATTTCAAAATCAAATCTTTTTCAAAAATCAAATTTCAATTCTTATCTTTGCAAATCTTTTTCAAATCATTATCATATCTCCTTACTTTAAGTCCTTCTTATCTTATCTTCTTTTTAAATTTCAAATCTTTACTTTCTTTTAAAATTAAATTTCAAAATCAAATCTTTTATCTTCAATTCTTGTTTATAAGTTAGTTACTTGTTTTATTTTATTCTATCTCTATTTCCTTTCTCTTTCTTCTTTTTCAAAACTTTCTAACTACTTTTTCTTTCTTCTTTTTCGAAAGCTTCATCTTTATTTTCTTTTCTATTTTCAAAAATATCTCCCTCTCCCTCTCTATTAATTTTCAAAAACTTCTTTAACCTAAAAGATCTCTTTCTTTTTCTTTTTTTCTCTTTTAACTCTCTCTAAGGACCTCTATACTCTGACATAGAGAATCATTTCCTTCTTTTCTTCTTGAATTCTTCCTTATTGTTTATGAGCAGGAACAGAGATAAAGAACCTCTCTTCGATCCTGACCCTTAACTTGAGAGGACTCTAAGGAGGCGTTTTAAATAAGTAAGAGCACAGCACTCCAGAGGGAACCTCACAGAGCTTTTCGAACAAGAAGCTGAAATTACAGACATGGCAGCCAATCCTAATGGTGGAAGAGGCACAAGAAAGGTCTTATGTGACTTTACTGCACCCACTTCTGACTTCTATGCAGAAGCATATCTATACCTGCTATTGGTGCGAATAACTTTGAGCTAAAACCTCAACTGGTCACTTTAGTTCAACAGAACTGCCAGTTTTATGGACTTCCACAGGAAGATCCCAACAGATTCATTACTGATTTCTTGCAGATCTATAATACTGTCAAGACTAATAGAGTGGATCCAGAAATCTACAAGCTTATACTTTTCCCCTTTGCTGTAAGGGATAAGGCTAGGTTATAGCTGGATTCTTAGCCTAAGGAGAGCCTAGACTCTTGGGAAAAAGTGGTCAATGCATTCTTGACCAAGTTCTTTCCACCTCAGAAGCTGAGCAAGCTCAGGGTGGAAGTTCAGACTTTCAGGCAAAAAGAGGGTGAATTCCTCTATGAAGCCTGTGAGAGGTACAAGCAATTAATCAGAAAGTGCCCTCCTATCATGATTTTAGACTGGACCATGTTAGATATCTTCTATGATGGTCTTTCTGAGATGTCCAAGATGGCAGTAGACCACTCTGCTGGTGGTTCACTCCACTTGAAGAAAATGCCTGAAGAGGCACAGGAACTCATTGACATGGTTGCTAACAACCAATTCATGTATATTTCTGAGAGAAATTCTATGAACACTGGGGTATCTTAGAAAAAAAGAGTCCTGGAGATTGATACTCTGAATGCCATATTGGCTCAAAACAAGATCCTGACCCAACAGGTCAATATGATCTCTCAGCATCTGACTGGATCACAAGCTGCAGCTGATAGTACTCAAGAAGCCTCTTATGAAGGAGATGCAATATGATCTAGATCAGTCCATGATGGATGAGGTTAAATATTTGGGAAATCCCAATAATGAGCCTTATGAAAACACCTACAACCCATCATGGAGGAATCATCCCAACGTTTCTTGGAGGGATCAATAGAAACCTCAGCAAGGCTTTAATAACAATCAAGGTGGAAGAAACCATTCCCATTTTCTCAGTAGCAGATGGAGACTCCCAGGCAGAGCCTCTCTGACCTTGCTACTACAGTCTCCAATCTCTCTAAGACCACTCGTAGTTTTATCACTGAAACAAGATCCTCCATCAGGAATTTAGAGGTACAGATTAGTCAGCTGAGTACGAGAATCCCTGAGACTGATCCTAACACTTCTCCTAGTAACACTGAAGTAAACCCAAAAGAAGAGTGCAAGGCCATCATTATAGAAGTTGAGGCCAAAACTGAAGAGGAGAAGCTGGCGTTGAACGCCAGCAAGGGAGAAGCTGGGCGTTCAACGCCAAAAGAAGAGCAGCTGGAGGTGTTGAACACCAGTAATGAAGAAGAGACTAGGCATTCAACACCCAAAAAGGGATAACTCCTGGCGTTGAACGCCACAATAGGAGTAACTGGTGATTCAACGCCCACTAAGGACTCCCTTGTTGAAGAATTAAAAGAAACCAAAACTCATGAGAAGACCATAGAGGTTCCCTTGAATGCCTAGTTGAAGATTATAGAATCTGAAGAATAGTCCTCCTCTGATGAGGAAGAAGAAACTAGGGAAGAGCAAATTGCTCGGTACCTAAGGATTCTGATGAAGCTGAATGCCAAATTATTTGGAATAAAGATATTGGAGAAAGAAGCTCCACTGCTCACCAAGGAACTCAATGCCTTGGTTCAGAAAAAACTACCTCAGAAGCTGCCGAATCCCAGATGCTTCCTAATTCCCTGTACCATAGGGGTAATTACTTTTGAGAAGGCTTTATGTGACTTAGGGTCAAGCATAAACCTCATGCCTCTCTCTGTAATGGTGAGGCTGGGAATCTTTGAGGTGCATGTGATGAGCGGATAATTTATACGCTTTTTGGCATTATTTTTAGTATATTTTTAGTAGGATCTAGTTACTTTTAGGGATGTTTTCATTAGTTTTTATGTTAAATTCACATTTCCGGACTTTACTATGAGTTTGTGTATTTTTTTTGTGATTTCAGGTATTTTCTGGCTGAAATTGAGGGACTTGAGCAAAAATCAGATTCAGAGATTGAAGAAGGACTGCTGATGCTGTTGGATTCTGACCTCCCTGCACTCAAAGTGGATTTTCTGGAGCTACAGAACTCAAAATGGCGCGCTTCCAATTGCGTTGGAAAGTAAACATCCAGGGCTTTCCAGCAATGTATAATAGTCCATATTTTGGCCGAGTTTAGACGATGTAAAAGGGCGTTGAACACCAGTTCTACGCTGCTGTCTGGAGTTAAACGCCAGAAACAAGTCACAAACCAGAGTTGAACGCCAGAAATACGTTACAACCTGGCGTTCAACTCCAGAAAGAGCCTCTGCACGTGTAACATTCAAGCTCAGCCTAAGCACACACCAAGTGAGCCCCGGAAGTGGATTTATGCATCAATTACTTACTTCTGTAAACCCTAGTAGCTAGTTTATTATAAATAGGACTTTTTACTATTGTATTAGACATCTTTGGACGCCTGGTTCTTAGATCAGAGGGGCTGGCCATTCGGCCATGCCTGGACCTTTCACTTATGTATTTTCAAACGGTAGAGTTTCTACACTCCATAGATTAAGGTGTGGAGCTCTGCTGTTCCTCAAAGATTAATGCAAAGTACTACTGTTTTCTATTCAATTCATCTTATTTCGCTTCTAAGATATTCATTCGCACTTCAACCTGAATGTGATGAACGTGACAATCATCATCATTCCCTATGAACGCGTGCCTGACAACCACCTCCGTTCTACCTTAGATTGAATGAGTGTCTCTTAGATCTCTTAATCGGAATCTTCGTGGTATAAGCTAGAATGATGGCGGCATTCAAGAGAATCCGGAAAGTCTAAACCTTGTCTGTGGTATTCCGAGTAGGATTCAATGATTTAATGACTGTGACGAGCTTCAAACTCGCGAGTGCTGGGCGTAGTGACAGACGCAAAAGGAGGGTGAATCCTATTCCAGCATGATCGGGAACCTCAGATGATTAGCCGTGCCGTGACAGGGCATCTTGGACCATTTTCACAAGAGGAGGGGATGTAGCCACTGACAACGGTGATGCCCTTGCATAAAGCCAGCCATAGAAAGGAGTAAGACTGATTGGATGAAGACAGCAGGAAAGCGGAGGTTCAGAGGAACGATTGCATCTCCATACGCTTATCTGAAATTCTCACCAATGATTCACATAAGTATTTCTATCCTTCTTTTATTACTCCATTTCGAAAACTACATAACTATTTTATATCCGCCTGACTGAGATTTACAAGGTGACCATAGCTTACTTCATACCAACAATCTCCGTGGGATTCGACCCTTACTCACGTAGGGTATTACTTGGACGACCTAGTGCACTTGCTGGTTAGTTATGCGAAGTTGTGAAGATATGTTTAGACCATGGTTCTGTGCATCCGTGTTTGGTGCCATCGCCAGGGAATCAATTTCGAACAATAATTCACAACCTGAGTAACAATTTCGCATACCAAGTTTTTGGCGCCGTTGCCGGGGATTGTTCAAGTATGGACAACTGACGGTTCATCCTGTTGCTCAGATTAGGTAATTTTCTTTTTGTTTTCTTCTCAAAAATTTTTCAAAAAAATTAGAAAATCATAAAAATAAAAAATATTTGTGTTTCTTGTTTGAGTATTGAGTCATGTTATAAGTTTGGTGTCAATTGCATACTCATCTTGCATTTTTTTTGAAAATTTTCATGCATTCATAGTGTTCTTCATGATCTTCAAGTTGTTCTTGGTAAGTCTTCTTGTTTGATCTTTGCATTTGCATGTTTTGTGTTGTATGGTGTTTTTCATATGCATTCTTGAATTCTTAGTGCCTAAGCATTAAAGAATTCTAAGTTTGGTATCTTGCATGTTTTCTTTGCATTAAAAATTTTCAAAAATATGTTCTTGGTGTTCATCTTGACATTCAAAGTGTTCTTGGTGTTTGTTCATACCCTGGGTCAAGATGTCCGACTCGGGATGTTTAGCGACAAGCCGACCGACCTCTTCAGGTCAGACTATCCGACCTCTTCTCAAAGAGCTCGACCAATGACCGACCTCTTCACAAAGAGCTCGGCCAAAACGCTACAGAGGCCCAATAAGGGCCTAAATAGAAGGAACACAGCCCAATCTAAAGGCGGCTCAAGCCTACAGAGAGAAGGGCGGTTCCGTTGAAGATAAGCTGACCTCGCCCAAAGATAAGATAAGATAAGATAACTAACTTATCTTATCCAAAAGGTCACATCTCACCATTATAAATACACTGGAGCACCCAGGTATAACTCATACTCTGATTCTACTAAAAACCTGTTTAACACCCATGCTAACTTAAGCATCGGAGTCTCTTGCAGGTACCCCCCACCCTCCAGTGACGAAGGATCAGCAGTGCAGCCAGTCCAACAAGTCAGACGCGGCGGCTCCGGCCACCATCCACAAGTCGGACACAACAGCTCCGACCACCATCAACAAGTCGGACACAACAGCTCCGACCAGTATAGAAGATCTCGTCCGAGATCGACCTACAGTTTCAGGTAACCCTCGGAACATTGGCGCCGTTGCCGGGGAACCTGGAAGTCATCCCATCACCATGGCGGACAACCATGACAACGATCACAACTCTAGTTTAGTGGACCGAACGCCAAACAAAGACACAGACGCCACCTCCAAAGACGCACCTCAAAACTGGGGAAATAAGCAACCCCCAAACACAGAAATTTTGGAAGCTATCCGTGAGCAACAGAATCGCCTTAAACAGCTGGAACAAGAAGCTGAACATCAACGGGAAGCCGAAAGAGACCTTCGGAAGAGAAACAAGACGACGTCAGAGGACAAGCTCCTAAAACTCGAAGCGAATCTTAAGGCCAAAATAACTCGATCCGGTCACGAAGACAGCCCCCACAAAGATCAAGACCCATTCACCAAAGAGATCATGAAAACTAAAGTCCCAAAGGACTTCAAAGCTCCCGATATGACCCCGTACGACGGCACATCAGATCCAAGCCATCATCTTAGAAATTCCAGAAGAGGATGTATCTCATGGAGGCCTCAGATGCAATCCGTTATTCTCCATCCAGAAGGATAAAGCCGAACACGCTCCAAGCTTGCTAGGGATCAAGTAAGGAGATCGGGAAAGTCTTCGCAACTACATGGAAAGATTCAACAAAGCGTGCCTGGACATACAAAGTCTGCCAACAAAAGCAGATATCATGGGTCTCATCAATGGCCTACGAGGAGGACCTTTGAGCCTCTCAATATCCAAGAAGCACCCAACATCTCTAAATGAGGTACAGGAACAGGCAAAGAAACACATCAACATGGAGGAGAACTCTCGGCTAGGAGAGAGCTCAGAAACCGAATTCTCCTAACACAGGACAAGGATAAAGAGTCCAGGAAGAAAGAAGACAAACCTACTGAGAAACCTATCTCTTGTGGATGTTTAACGAGAAATACGCAACACTGAGAAGATCTCACCACCTCGCCCAATCAAAAGCAGAAAGGAGAAAGAGGTTGGACGAGTTGAAGATCCACCTCACAACAAAGAGGTCGGACGAGTTGAAGGTCCACCTCACACCAAAGAGGTCGGGCGAGTTGAAGGTCCACCTCAAACCAAAGAGGTCGGGCGAGTTGAAGGTCCACCTCAAAACAAAGAGGTCAGATGAGTTGAAGGTCCACCTCACACCAAAGAGGTCGGGCGAGTTAAGGTCCACCTCACGCCAAAGAGGTCGGACAAGTTGGAGGTCCACCTCACACCAAAGAGGTCGGGCGAGTTGAAGGTCCATCTCACAACAAAGAGGTCGGACGAGTTGAAGGTCCACCTCACAACAAAGAGGTCGGACGAGTTGAAGGTCCACCTCACACCAAAGAGTTCGGGCGAGTTGAAGGTCCACCACACACCGAAGAGGTCGGACAAGTTGAACGTCTACCTCACCCCCCTAAGAGACGTGTTCATATGATAAATGGAGGATTCGCAGGAGGTTTGATCTCCAAATCGTCTTGCAAAAGACACCTCAAAGAGGTATATTAAGGAAGAGAAAGAGGTCGGGCGAGTTAAGGTCCACCTCACACTAAAGAGGTCGGACAACTTGAAGGTCCACCTCACACCAAAGAGGTCGGACGAGTTAAACATCTACCTCACACCAAAGAGGTCGGGCGAGTTAAGGTCCACCTCATACCAAAGAGGTCGGACAAGTTGAAGGTCCACTTCACACCAAAGAGGTCGGACAAGTTAAACATCTACCTCACACCAAAGAGGTCGGACGAGTTGAACGTCCACCTCACACCAAAGAGTGCGAACAAGCCTTCCGAGATTTCAAAATTCTTGGGGGCAACCACCCATTCTTTCCAGACCATGGGAAAGTGAAGAATTCATATTATACCTCGCAGTGGGAAGTTGGTCAATAGCCTCAGCACTAGTCAGAGAAGACGAAAATGGGTAACAACCCATCTACTTCATCAGCAAAGCTCTACAAAGGGCCGAACTAAACTATCAAAAAGATAGAAAAAGTTCACCTAAGCTCACATACTCACCTCTCAACAACTCCACCCATACTTTCAAGCTCACACTATCAGAGTTCGGACCAACCAGCCCATAAAAGGCATCCTACAGAAAACAAACTTAGCTGGAAGAATCCTACAGAGGACAGCTCGGATAATTTGGGGGACCCTGGACAAAACCAGAGAACATCTCGGACAATTCGGGGGACCCTGGACAAAAACAGAAAACAGCTCAGACAAATCGGGGAAAATAAAGTCCGACACATAGAATGCCCGTGCTGATGCATTTTTAAAACCAGCCAATAACAACAGCTTGGACAATTCGGGGATATGAGGTCCGACACATGCCTCGGGAGCAGAATGCCTGAGCTGGTGCATTTTCAAAACTAGCCAACACCAAACCAGGGGGCAATAACAGAAGCCTCATCCAGGCTATATTACAAGACCACAACAAGTCAATCTCGAAGGCGGTATAAGGGATGTACTCAGGGTCAGCCACAGTAACACGCATTAAAACTATGGAATTCAGCCAATCAGACATGCCGTCCGGGATCTTAGTATACATCTCAAAGACATAGGTTGACTATGGGATTACTACCAAACAACTCGGGCAAATAAGGAAACAACTCGGACAATAATAGCAGAACATCAAGTGACAGACGTGGCAGTAAAAGGGAAATCCCAGGACTCACACGAAAGTCCAGGGGCACCCTTTGGAGGCAACAACAGGGCAAGAACACAGAGAGAAGAAGTTGACAATCTATACTCAAATAGTCCGAACACCTCTCAAACAAAAGGTCAAAACAAAAGCTAGAACTTTTGTACAAAAGGAGTCAGGCAACAATGAAAAGAAACAAGAACAGCAACCAAACCCTAAGCAAAGCACACATTCTTCTTAAAGGCGAATGACAAAAGAAAAGTGACAACAAACGATCAAAGATGCAAACTTTTTGCAGAAAGAACCAAAGTTCTGCAGAGCAAATACAAAGTCAAAGCTTTACATGCCAACTTCCCTATAGCCCCACTTGAAGAGCTCCCACAAGTCCTATGGGCATATCAGACAACCACACACTCCGCCACGAAGGAATCACCTTTCCGATTAGCTTACGGAATAGAGGCAATGATCCCAGTGTAGGTCAAAGAAGGATCGCCCAGAGTGATCCACTACAGTGAAGAGGCCAACTCCCAACTTCAAAGGGAAGAGCTCGACCTACTTCTAGAAATCCGAGAAAGAGCTCGGATCAAGGAAGAGATGTTAAAACGTTGAATGACCTCAAGATACAATCAGAAGGTAGTACAGCGAAGATTTGCCAGTAACGACCTCATCCTAAATCCGAAATGATATCGGAACAAGTCGACTGGGAGAGGGAAAGCTAGCAGCTAACTGGAAAGGACCATACCAAGTTGTTCAGATGAACTGGGGAAAGGTTGCTACAAAGTGTCCAACCTCGAGGGGCAAGAGCTACCTAGGTCATGGCATGCCTGCAATCTAAAAAGGGCGCCAGGCCGAGATCCAAAAAGATTGCCCGACTTAGAAAGGTAAGTACTAACATGTACACACTCTTATCCTCATTTTATTGTTTAAAAGATTGCAGATTTTCTAAAAAGTTTCCTACCAAGACACCCGATTACGGCAGATCGGCAAGGTGAAAACCAAATTCACCGCCCGATCACGATAAAGTCGGCAAGATGAAAACCAAATTCATCATCCGATTACAAAGCGACAAGTCGGCAAGATGAAAACCAAATTCATCGTCCGATTACAAAGCGACAAGTCGGCAAGGTGAAAACCAACTTCACTGCCCGACCACGATGAAAACCGAATTCATCGTTCGATTTCGAAAAAGCTCGACAAAGTGAAAACAAAATTCACTGCTATATCAAGACGCATTAATCTGAAGTATTCATCATCCGATTATAAAGCAACCGATTGGCAGAAAGTGAAAAACAATTTCACTGCACGATCACGATAAAGACAACCGTCCGATAAAGGTGAAAACGCGATTCACCCAAAGGACAATCTAGAGATGACAACCATTTTCTACAAATCGGCAAAGATGAACACAAAATAATGTAAGAAGTTATCGAAAGTGATCTAAAAAAGAACCTGACGAGGTCTTACGGATTGCTAAAATAATAACTTAAAGACTGGCCGACGTTAAGAAGTCGGACCAAGTCAACCCAAGTTATAAGTAAACCCTGGAAAGAGGTCTGGCCAACCCTATTAAAGAGGATTACTTTAACTTAGAAGGGCCCGACATAACAAAGTCAGCCCAAAATGAAAAAGTTATACGAGTAGTCCCTGAAAGAGACCTGACAAAGGTCCAAAAAAGAGGACTACAAAAATAACTTAAAGGAGACCGATATAACGAAGTCGGACTCTTACTACTAAAAAGTTATACAAGTAGTCCCTGAAAGAGACCTGACAAAGGTCCAAAAAAGAGGACTACAAAAATAACTTAAAGGAGACCGATATAACAAAGTCAGACTCCTACTACTAAAAAGTTATAAAAGTAATCCCTGAAAGAAATCTGACAAAGATCCAAGAAAGAGGATTACAAAATAACTTAGAAGAGATTGACATGAAGAAGTCGGTCTCCTACGAAAAACAAGTTATAAAAGTAATCCCTGAAAGAGACCTGACAAAGGTCCAAGAAAGAGGATTACAAAATAACTTAGAAGAGATCGACATGAAGAAGTCAGTCTCCTACGAAAAACAAGTTATAAAAGTAATCCCTGAAAGAAACCTGATAAAGGTCCAAGAAAGAGGATTACAAAATAACTTAGAAGAGATCAACATGAAGAAGAAGTCGGACCAACAAAAGCTGCAGCTTGGACCGACAAGAAGAAGTCGGACCAACGAAAGCTACAGCTCGGACCGACAAGAAAAGTCGGATTGGCGAAAGCTACATCTTGGACCGACAAGAAGAAGTCGGACCAACGAAAGCTACAGATCGGACCGACAAGAGAAGTCGGACCGGCGAAAGCTACAGCTCGGATCGACACGAGGTGTTGGACCAACGAAAAGCGTGCGCTAAAAGGGACATAGCTTCACCCAAAAAGCCACGGCTCCACGACAAGGCTATCAAAATTGTTCAGAATGACTAAAAAGTGTTCTACGAGAACACTAAAAAGTCGTCGGACAAGTTAGCTCCAAGGACCACCTCGACCAAGCAGAAAGTGGACAAAACCGGCAGTGATCAAAAGAGGTCGGACAACAAAATACCGACACTCTACAAAGATCCACAAAGGGGACAAAGACATCTCGCAACGGCCAGAGGACGGCCAGGAATGCTTTGCTAAAAGGTACGAATTCTTGAAAAAAGACACTACTTAAAAGGCAAAAGCACAAATCAAAACGGCGCTAAAAAGTCATCCAAACAGACTATAAAAGGTTTCCCATCAGGAACTATACTTAAAAAGTTGTTGGATTATGACTAAAAAGCTCGAACAGTAAAGATAAACAAGTCAGAAGAAAGCTAAAAAGACCTCTCAACAAACTAAAAAAGGCAATAACAGACTCGCACAAAGGAGAAACTACTCAAGATCGACCAAAGTCAGGATGCTTGAGCACGACTTCCTCAAAGAGATCGAAGCTCCGAAAGCACGATCTCGCGGAAAGGTCCAAACTCAAGCAGGGGCAAAGTTGTACAGGTCGACGTCAGCTAAGAAGAGGCGCAAGTACGATCTCAAAAAAAGAACAAGCCAAAAGGTTGAGAAACAACTTAAGGCTCAAATGTTCTTAGCTAAAAGGGATACAACTCCACTCAAAGAAGGCACAATCTCAAACAGGGCTACGTACATCATCCGAGACTAAAAAGGTTCAATATAAAGAACACTAAAAAGTCATTGGACAAGTCACTAAAAGCCGGATATCAAGCCGCAAGGATAACTTCGCCAAAGCAGAGGGTTGTCAACACAAAAGCAAGGCGTGATCCAGAAGGCAAGGGTAGAAAACCCACACTACCACTCAAAAGAGGACAGACTGTGAAGTACCAAACCTCTAGAAAATCTGCCAGAATTTCAAAGCAATGAAGAAACAAGCCAGACAGATGCTTGAGCACGACTTCCAAAGAGATCGAAGCTCGATCTCACGGAAAGATCGAACTCAAGCAGGGGCACTGTTCATACCCTGGGTCAAGATGTCCGACCCGGGATGTTTAGCGACAAGCCGACCGACCTCTTCAGGTCAGACTATCCGACCTCTTCTCAAAGAGCTCGGCCAATGACCGACCTCTTCACAAAGAGCTCGGCCAAAACGCTACAGAGGCCCAATAAGGGCCCAAATAGAAGGAACACAGCCCAATCCAAAGGCGGCTCAAGCCTACAGAGAGAAGGGCGGTTCCGTTGAAGATAAGCTGACCTCGCCCAAAGATAAGATAAGATAAGATAAGATAAGATAAGATAACTAACTTATCTTATCCAAAAGGTCACATCTCACCATTATAAATACACTGGAGCACCCAGGTATAACTCATGCTCTGATTCTACTAAAAACCTGTTTAACACCCATGCTAACTTAAGCATCGGAGTCTCTTGCAGGTACCCCCACCCTCCGGTGACGAAGGATCAGCAGTGCAGCCAGTCCAACAAGTCGGACGCGGCGGCTCCGGCCACCATCCACAAGTCGGACACAACAGCTCCGACCACCATCAACAAGTCGGACACAACAGCTCCGACCAGTATAGAAGATCTCGTCCGAGATCGACCTACAGTTTCAGGTAACCCTCGGAACAGTGTTCATCTTGACATTCATAGCATTCTTGCATGCATTCATTGTTTTGATCTAAAAATCTCATGCATTGCATCAGTTTCATGTTTTTCTCTCTCATCATTAAAAATTCAAAAAAAAAAAAATATCTTTCCCTTTTTCTCTCATCAAATTCGAAAATTGAGTTGACTTTTTCAAAAATTTTTAAAAATCAAGTTGTTTCTTATGAGTCAAATCAAATTTTCAATTTGAAAATCTTATCTTTTTTAAAATCTTTTTCAAAAATCAAATCTTTTTCATTTTTTTCAGTTATTTTCGAAAATTTCAAAAATATTTTTCAAAAATCTTTTTCTTAATTTTATTACATAATTTTCGAAAATAACATCATCAATTAATGTTTTGATTCAAAAATTTCAAGTTTGTTACTTACTTGTTAAGAAAGATTCAAACTTTAAGTTCTAGAATCATATCTTGTGATTTCTTGTGAATCAAGTCATTAATTGTGATTTTAAAAATCAAATCTTTTTCAAAAAACTAATTTAAATCATATCTTTTCAAAAATATCTTCTTATCTTATCTTTTTCAAAAATTTGATTTCAAAATATCTCTTCTAACTTCTTATCTTTTCAAAATTGATTTTCAAATTTGTTTTAACTAACTAACTAACTTTTTGTTTGTTTCTTATCTTTTTCAAAACCACCTAACTAACTAACTCTCTCTCTAATTTTCGAAAATATCTTCCCCCTTTTTCAAAATTTCTTTTTTTTATTAATTATTTTAACTTTTGATTTTAAACTTTTCAAAAAAATTACTAACCTTTTTTAAAAATTATTTTTCGAAAATTCTCTTCCTCTCTCTTCTTATTCTATTTATTTATTCATCTATTAACATCTCTTCCTCACATCACTCACCAAATTCGAACCCCCTCTTCTATCTGTGTTCGAATTTTTTTCTTTTCTTCTTCTACTAACAATAAGGAACCTCTTTACTGTGACATAGAGGATTCCTCTTCTTTTCTTTTTCTCTTCTCTTTCTTATGAGCAGGGACAAAGAAAAAGGCATTCTTGTTGAAGCTAATCCAGAACCTGAAAGGACTCTGAAGAGAAAACTAAGAGAAGCTAAATTACAACAATCCAGAGACAACCTTATTGAAAATTTCGAACAAGTAAAGGAGATGTCAGCCGAACCCAACAACAATAATGCAAGGAGAATGCTTGGTGACTTTACTGCACCAAATTCCAATTTACATGGAAGAAGCATCTCCATTCCTGCCATTGGAGCAAACAACTTTGAGCTGAAACCTCAATTAGTTTCTCTGATGCAGCAGAACTGCAAGTTTCATGGACTTCCATCTGAAGATCCTTTTCAGTTCTTAACTGAATTCTTGCAGATATGTGATACTGTTAAGACTAATGGAGTAGATCCTGAAGTCTACAGGCTCATACTTTTCCCGTTTGCTGTAAGAGACAGAGCTAGAGTGTGGTTGGACTCTCAACTCAAAGACAGCCTGAACTCTTGGGATAAGCTGGTCACGGCTTTCTTAGCCAAGTTCTTTCCTCCTCAAAAGCTGAGCAAGCTTAGAGTGGATGTTCAAACCTTCAGACAGAAAGAAGGTGAATCCCTCTATGAAGTTTGGGAAAGATACAAGCAGCTGACCAAAAAGTATCCTTCTAACATGCTTTCAGAATGGACCATCCTGGATATATTCTATGATGGTTTATCTGAGCTATCAAAGATGTCATTGGATACTTCTGCAGGTGGATCCATTCACCTAAAGAAAACGCCTGCCGAAGCTCAAGAACTCATTGACATGGTTGCTATTAACCAGTTCATGTACACTTCTGAGAGGAATCCTGTGAGTAATGGGACGCCTATGAAGAAGGGAGTTCTTGAAATTGATACTCTGAATGCCATACTGGCTCGGAATAAAATATTGACTCAGCAAGTCAATATGATTTCTCAGAGTCTGAATGGAATGCAAGCTGCATCCAACAGTACTCAAGAGGCATCTTCTGAAGAAGAAGCTTATGATCCTGAGAACCCTGCAATAGCAGAGTTAAAATACATGGGTGAACCATATGGAAACACCTATAATCCATCATGGAAAAATCATCCAAATCTCTCATGGAAGGATCAAAGGCCTCAACAAGGCTTTAATAATAGTGAAAGAAACAGGTTTAGCAATAGCAAGCCTTTTCCATCATCCACTCAGCAACAGACAGAGAATTCTGAGCAGAATCTATCTAGCTTAGCAAATTTAGTCTCTGATCTATCTAAGGCCACTGTAAGTTTCATGAATGAAACAAGGTCTTCCATTAGAAATTTAGAAGCACAAGTGGGCCAGCTGAGTAAAAGGATCACTAAAATCCTTCCTAGTACTCTCCCTAGCAATACAGAAGAGAATCCAAAAGGAGAGTGCAAGGCCATTGACATAAGCACCATGGCCGAACCTGTAAGGGAAGGAGAGGACGTGAATCCCAAGGAGGAAGACCTCCTGGGACGTCCAGTGATTAATAAGGAGCTTCCCTCTGAGGAACCAAAGGACTCTGGGGCTCATCTAGAGACCATAGAGATTCCATTGAACCTCCTTATGCCATTCATGAGCTCTGATGAGTATTCCTCTTCTGAAGAGAATGAGGATGTTACTGAAGAGCAAGCTGCCAAGTTCCTTGGTGCAATCATGAAGCTAAATGCCAAATTATTTGGTATTGAAACTTGGGAAGATGAACCTCCCTTGTTCATGAATGAACTAAGTGATCTGGATCAACTAACATTGCCTCAGAAGAGACAGGATCCTGGAAAGTTCATAATACCTTGTACCATAGGCACCATGATCTTTAAGGCTCTGTGTGACATTGGTTCAGGAATAAACCTCATGCCCCTCTCTGTAATAGAGAAACTGGGAATCTATGGGGTGCAAGCTGCTAAAATCTCATTAGAGATGGCAGAAAATTCAAGAAAACAGGCTTATGGACAAGTAGAGGACGTGTTAGTAAAGGTTGAAGGCCTTTACATCCCTGCTGATTTCATAGTCCTGGATACTGGAAAGGAAGAGGATGAATCCATCATCCTAGGAAGACCTTTCCTAGCCACAGCAAGAGCTGTGATTGATATGGACAGAGGAGAATTGATCCTTCAATTAAATGAGGACAACCTTGTGTTTACAACTCAAGGATCTCTCTCTGCATCCATGGAGAGGAAGCATAAAAAGCTTCTCTCAAAGCAGAGTCAATGAAAGCCCCCACAGTCAAACTCTAAGTTTGGTGTTGGGAGGCCACAACCAAACTCTAATTTTGGTGTCAAACCCCCATATCCAAACTCTAAGTTTGGTGTTGGGAGGTCTCAACAGAACTCTGCACATCTGTGAGGCTCCATGAGAGCCCACTGTCAAGCTATTGACACTAAAGAAGCGCTTGTTGGGAGGCAACCCAATGTTTAATCATCTAATTTTAATTTTGTTTTTCATGTTTTATTAGGTTCATGATCATGTGGAGTCACAAAATAAATATAAAAATTGAAAACGGAGTCAAAAACAGCAGAAGAAAAATCACACCCTAGAGGAAGACCTTACTGGCGTTTAAACGCCAGTAAGAAGCATGTTTTGGGCGTTCAACGCCAGAACAGAGCATGGTTCTGGCGTTGAACGCCAGAAATGGGCAGCATCTGGGCGTTTGAACGCCAGAAATGCACCCTGGAGGAGAGCTGGCGCTGAACGCCCAGAACAAGCATGGTTCTGGCGTTCAACGCCAGAAATAGGCTACAAATGGGTGTTCAACGCCCAGAACAAGCACCAATCTGGCGCTGAACGCCCAGAGTTGTGTGGAAGGGCATTTTGCATGCCCAATTTGGTACAAGGTTGTAAATCCTTTAACACCTCAGGATCTGTGGACCCCACAGGATCCCCACCTACCTCCACTAACTTCTTCTCACCCCTCTTTCATACAATCCCATAAACACTCTTCCCCAAAACCCTTCACCAATCACCTCAATCTCTCTTCTCCATCACTTCTTCACCACTCACATCCATCCACTCTTCCCCATAAACCTACCTCATAAACTCCACCTACCTTCAAAATTCAAAATCAATTTCCCACCCAAACCCACCCTAAATGGCCGAACCTTCACCCCCCTCCCATCCCTATATATAACCCTCCATTCTTCCTCATTTTCACACAACACAACCCTCTCTTCTCTTCTTGGCCGAAACACAACCCCTTCTCCTTCTCCTCTATTTCTTCTTCTTCTTCATCTATTCTTTCTTCTCTTGCTCGAGGGCGAGCAAAATTCTAAGTTTGGTGTGGTAAAAGCATAAGCTTTTTGTTTTTCCATTACCATTGATGGCACCTAAGACTGGAGAATCCTCTAGAAAAGGGAAAGGGAAGACAAAAGCTTCCACCTCCGAATCATGGGAGATGGAAAGGTTCATCTCCAAAGCCCATCAAGACCACTTCTATGATGTTGTGGCCAAGAAGAAGGTGATCCCCGAGGTCCCTTTCAAACTCAAAAGAAATGAGTATCCGGAGATCCGACATGAAATTCAAAGAAGAGGTTGGGAAGTTCTAACAAACCCCATCCAACAAGTCGGCATCCTAATGGTTCAAGAGTTCTATGCTAATGCATGGATCACTAGGAACCATGATCAAAGTAAGAACCCGAACCCAAAGAATTATCTCACCATGGTTCGGGGGAAATACTTAGATTTTAGTCCGGAAAATGTGAGGTTGGCGTTCAACTTGCCAAACATGGAAGAGAACGCACGCCCCTACACAAGGAGAGTCAACTTTGATCAAAGGTTGGACCAAGTCCTCATGGACATATGTGTAGAAGGAGCTCAATGGAAGATTGACTCAAAAGGCAAACCGGTTCAACTAAGAAGACTGGAACTTAAGCCTGTAGCTAGAGGATGGTTGGAGTTCATTCAATGCTCAATCATTCCCACTAGCAACCGGTCTGAAGTTACTATAGACCGGGCCATCATGATCCATAGCATCATGATTGGAGAAGAGGTGGAAGTTTATGAGATTATACCTCAAGAACTCTACAAGGTGGCTGACAAGTCCTCCACTATGGCAAGGTTAGCCTTTCCTCACCTCATTTGCCACCTATGCAATTTGGCTGGGATTGACATAGAGGGAGATATCCTCATTAAAGAGGACAAGCCCATCACTAAGAAAAAGATGGAGCAATCAAGAGAGCCCATTCATGGAGCTCAAGAGGTGCATGAAGCTCATCACCATGAGATCCCGGAGATACCTCAAATGCATTTTCCTCCACAAAACTATTGGGAGCAAATCAACACCTCCCTAGGAGAACTAAGCTCCAACATGGGACAACTAAGGGTGGAACATCAAGAGCACTCCATCATCCTTCATGAAATAAGAGAAGATCAAAAAGCAATGAGGGAGGAGCAACAAAGACAAGGAAGAGACATAGAAGAGCTCAAGGACATCATTGGTTCCTCAAGAAGGAAACGCCACCATCACTAAGGTGGACTCATTCCTTGTTCTTACTTTCTCTGTTTTTCGTTTTCTCTATGTTAAGTTCTTATCTATGTTTGTGTCTTCATTACATGATCATTAGTAGTTAGTAACTTTGTCTTAAAGTTATGAATGTCCTATGAATCCATCACCTATCTTAAATGAAAAATGTTTTAATTCAAAAGAACAAGAAGTACATGAGTTTTGAATTTATCCTTGAACTTAGTTTAATTATATTGATGTGGTGACAATGCTTTTTATTTTCTGAATGTATGCTTGAACAGTGCATATGTCTTTTGAAGTTGTTGTTTAAGAATGTTAAATATGTTGGCTCTTGAAAGAATGATGACTAGGAGACATGTTATTTGATAATCTGAAAAATTATAAAAATGATTCTTGAAGCAAGAAAAAGCAGCAAAGAACAAAGCTTGCAGAAAAAAAAATAAAAAATAGGCAGAAAAAAAAATAGAAAGAAAAAGCAAGCAGAAAAAGCCAAAGCTCTTAAAACCAAGAGGCAAGAGCAAAAATCCAATAACCCTTAAAACCAAAAGGCAAGGGCAAATAAAAAGGATCCCAAGGCTTTGAGCATCAGTGGATAGGAGGGCCTAAAGGAATAAAATCCTGGTCTAAGCGGCTAAACCAAGCTGTCCCTAACCATGTGCTTGTGGCGTGAAGGTGTCAAGTGAAAACTTGAGACTGAGCGGTTAAAGTCAAGGTCCAAAGCAAAAAAAGAGTGTGCTTAAGAACCCTGGACACCTCTAATTGGGGACTTTAGCAAAGCTGAGTCACAATCTGAAAAGGTTCACCCAATTATGTGTCTGTGGCATTTATGTATCTGGTGGTAATACTGGAAAACAAAGTGCTTAGGGCCACGACCAAGACTCATAAAATAGCTGTGTTCAAGAATCATCATACTGAACTAGGAGAATCAATAACACTATCAGAACTCTGAGTTCCTATAGATGCCAATCATTCTGAACCTCAATGGATAAAGTGAGATGCCAAAACTATTCAAGAGGCAAAAAGCTACAAGTCCCGCTCATATGATTGAAGCTATGTTTCATTGATAATTTGGAATTTATAGTATATTCTCTTTTTTTTATCCTATTTGATTTCTAGTTGCTTGGGGACAAGCAACAATTTAAGTTTGGTGTTGTGATGAGCGGATAATTTATACGCTTTTTGGCATTATTTTTAGTATGTTTTTAGTAGGATCTAGTTACTTTTAGGGATGTTTTCATTAGTTTTTATGTTAAATTCACATTTCTGGACTTTACTATGAGTTTGTGTGTTTTCTGTGATTTCAGGTATTTTCTGGCTGAAATTGAGGGACTTGAGCAAAAATCAGATTCAGAGATTGAAGAAGGACTGCTGATGCTGTTGGATTCTGACCTCCCTGCACTCAAAGTGGATTTTCTGGAGCTACAGAACTCAAAATGGTGCGCTTCCAATTGCGTTGAAAAGTAGACATCCAGGGATTTCCAGCAATATATAATAGTCCATACTTTGGCCGAGTTTAGATGATGTAAAAGGGCGTTGAACGCCAGTTCTACGCTGCTGTCTGGAGTTAAACGCCAGAAACAAGTCACAAACCAGAGTTGAACGCCAGAAATACGTTACAACCTGGCGTTCAACTCCAGAAAGAGCCTCTGCACGTGTAACATTCAAGCTCAGCCCAAGCACACACCAAGTGGGCCCCAGAAGTGGATTTATGCATCAATTACTTACTTCTGTAAACCCTAGTAGCTAGTTTATTATAAATAGGACTTTTTACTATTGTATTAGACATCTTTGGATGCCTGGTTCTTAGATCAGAGGGGCTGGCCATTCGGCCATGCCTGGACCTTTCACTTATGTATTTTCAAACGGTAGAGTTTCTACACTTCATAGATTAAGGTGTGGAGCTCTGCTGTTCCTCAAAGATTAATGCAAAGTACTACTGTTTTCTATTCAATTCATCTTATTTCGCTTCTAAGATATTCATTCGCACTTCAACCTGAATGTGATGAACGTGACAATCATCATCATTCCCTATGAACGCGTGCCTGACAACCACCTCCGTTCTACCTTAGATTGAATGAGTGTCTCTTAGATCTCTTAATCGGAATTTTCGTGGTGTAAGCTAGAATGATGGCGGCATTCAAGAGAATCCGGAAAGTCTAAACCTTGTCTGTGGTATTCTGAGTAGGATTCAATGATTGAATGACTGTGACGAGCTTCAAACTCGCGAGCGCTGGGCGTAGTGACAGATGCAAAAGGAGGGTGAATCCTATTCCAGCATGATCGGGAACCTCAGATGATTAGCCGTGCCGTGACAGGGCATCTTGGACCATTTTCACAAGAGGAGGGGATGTAGCCACTGACAACGGTGATGCCCTTGCATAAAGCCAGCCATGGAAAGGAGTAAGACTGATTGGATGAAGACAGCAGGAAATCGGAGGTTCAGAAGAACGATTGCATATCCATACGCTTATCTGAAATTCTCACCAATGATTCACATAAGTATTTCTATCCTTCTTTTATTACTCCATTTCGAAAACTACATAACTATTTTATATCCGCCTGACTGAGATTTACAAGGTGACCATAGCTTGCTTCATACCAACAATCTCCGTGGGATTCGACCCTTACTCACGTAGGGTATTACTTGGACGACCCAGTGCACTTGCTGGTTAGTTATGCGAAGTTGTGAAGATATGTTTAGACCATGGTTCTGTGCATCCGTTTTTGGTGCCATCGCCAGGGAATCAATTTCGAACAATAATTCACAACCTGAGTAACAATTTCGCATACCAGCATGCTGCCAAGATCTCATTGGAGATGGTAGACAAATCACTGAAAAAGGCATATGGCCTGGTAGAGGATGTATTAGTAAAGGTTAAAAACCTCTACATCCCTGCAGATTTCGTAATCTTAGATACTGGAGAGGACGAGGATGAATCCATCATCCTTAAAAGACCTTTCCTAGCTACAGCCAATGCCATAATTGATGTAAGAAAGGGAGAGCTAGTCCTGTAATTATGGGAGGATCACATCTTATTCAAGATGCCCAATCCTAAATCCTTCCCTAAGGGAGAGACAATTGTGCAACACTTAGTATTCCAACCCTCTCTCTCAGTGCAGAGCTATACAGAGCCCCCAGACACCAAATCTAAGTTTAGTGTTGTAAAACCATCCACAAGTACTGAGGATAAAGGTACTAAGAAGAAGGTACCTAAGGGCTGGAGGGATAAGAAAATTCACACTGAAGACCTCTCACCTAGCATGAGAGTTGCCTTCATAGATAGCCCAGTGATTCCGCACACTATGAACAAGGTCCTGTCTCCGGAACACGTGGAGCTCATCCATGAGAGCACAGGGAAAACGTTCACTGTAACGGGTGACATTCTGTGCCCCTATCCATCTCCGTAAAGGAGCTAATCGTCAAGCTAGCGACGTTAAAGAAGCGCTTGTTGGGAGGCAACCCAACCATAACTAGAGTCTTCCTGTTTTTCCTTAATTTTATTTATCTAATATTAGTTTATTTTCATAATTGTTTCCTTTTAGAGTTTGTGATCATGTGCAGTAGTCAGAATAGAGACAGAAATGTTCAGATATGGAAGCAGAACACCCTGGAGTACATCCTTTGCTGGTGTTGAACGCCAGACAAGGAGGCTAGAGGGGCGTTCAACGCCCCAATTGGGTGAGGAAGTTGGCGTTGAACGCCAAGGGAGGAGTCCCTAGAGTGTGTTCAATACCCAAGATAGAGCAGGATGCTGGCATTGAATGCCAGCCAGGGAGCAGAGGCTGGGCATTGATGACATGTCACCATGTCATGTTTTTCTATGCTTTTTCATACAAGAAATTGATGATTTGTGCTTAAATATTGAATGCTTTTGTGCTTAAATGGTATATTTTCTTGATCTTTTAATTTTATAAATCTTGTAGGAAATAAGAAGAAAAAGAAGCAAAGAAGCACAAAATAAGCTAAAATGGAGAAAAAAAGAGCTTTGGGGCACACTTTGAAGTTGGAGCACATTTTGGAGCCTTAGGCCACGCTTTTAAAAGCGTGGCCCATGACCAAATTAAAAGAGATTGGAAATCAGCACACAAAGCTTCGCTCTTGCCAAGCGCAGAGCATTATCGTGATACAAAAATGAGCTTGGAAGCAAAATTTTCACTAAGTTAAAATCTGGGCGCTCACAGCATGACCATGCCTCCTTCAAAGGGCTATAACATAAGCTACAGATGTCCAATTGATGTGCTTCTAGTTGCGTTGGAAAGCTGATATTTAGAGCTTTTCAACGATATATGGCAATCCATATTTAGAATGAAATTGAGGCACGAGTGAAATACATCTTTAAGGACAAAAAATAAGCAAAAATGGGCACAAATGCATTCACCAGGATTCGAAGAGGGAGACCAAGGGAAGCCCATCAAAGTAGCGCTCACTTGGAGAGCGCTGCGCTCTTGGAGAGAGCATTGTCGTGCTCTCTTCATGAAAATTCAAGGAAAATTGCTCCCCAAATGCTTTCACCAAGGCTTGAACCTGGAGCCTCACCAAGGAAGCAAGGATGCTGCGCTCTTGGGGAGAGCGGAGCGCTACATTGACACAACCAGGGAGCATTGTCACGCACCAAGAGAGCCTAGGCAAGCTTGGATGCTATGCTCTTGGGGAGAGCTGAGCATTGCCTTGGAAGCAACACCCATGGGCCAAAATTCAATTAAAAATTCCCTTTGAACACAATTCTTCATTGATTGAACCAAGGCCATCCAGACCCACTCTTCCTCAAATCCAAAGCAAGCTAAGCCCATTATCATCACTCAAAGGCACAAGGATCAATTAGATTAGGATTTTCATTTAAATTGTAATTTGTTTTTAATTTCAATTTCATTTTATTTTTTATTTTGTAAAAAGCCTATAAAAAAGGCATCATTCTCATTTCATGAAAAAAAAGGCCAGTTCTACTAGAGAGCACTAGGGGAAATTGGGAAGGAGGATTGATCTCTCTTCTTCCTTGTTCTTGCTTCTACACTTTTTACTTTTTGTTTTGGATCTTGGGTGGAGAATTAAAGAAATTCTGTTTCAATCTAACCTTGAGATCTCTTTCTGTTTATTTGTCTGCATAATTCAAGGAATTGTGGTTTGGAATTAAATTTTCTCTACTGTTTTCATCTTTACTTCTTCTGCAATTTGTTCTTCTACTTCTTTTGCACTTGTTCTTGGTTGGATCAAGGAAGGACTTGAGATCTAGACTTTTTTTCTAGTCTCATCCAACCCCTGAGATCTTCAACTTTCCTTTAGCTATTGCAATTGAGCTGCATTTTACTTTCTATTTCATTCCTCTTCAATTTCTTTTCTGTTTTGATCTTGAGAGCAAGTGAGTTCTTGGCTTCCTTTCTGTTTTTACTATTTCATTGAAATTGTTAGTCTCTCTTTGAGAATTAAAAATTTGTACTAAGTCTTCTTGCTAATTTCCTTTTCTGCTACATTTACTTTTCTGCAATTTCCTTTCCTGCATTCTGCACTTTCACATTTCTGTTCACATTGAGCTTGATTTAATTTCCTGCACATTTACATTTCCTGCAATTTAAATTTCCAGTTGCTTGATCTATTGCTTTCTTTAATTTCCAGCACCCAATCCCCTTTGCATTTCATGCAATTTACATTTCTTGTTATTTAAGTTTCTACAATTTACATTTCTTGCTCTTTAAGTTTTAATGCAATTTACTTTCTACACTTTATAATTCCTGCAATTTACTTTCTGTTGGCTACCTCTCATCCAATTTCACTTCAATGTTAGCTTGACTAAACTAATCACCCACTAAAGTTGCTTGATCCATCAATCCCTGTGGGATCGACCTCACTCTAAGTGAGTTTTACTACTTGATGCGATCCGGTACACTTGCCGGTGAGTTTTAGGTGTTTTGGAATTCGTTTTTCCACAAAAACACCATCAAGTTTTTGGCGCTGTTGCCGGGGATTGATTTAGATCAACAATGATTAAGTGGGTGAGAAGTTTAGATTAAGCATTTTTTTTTGTTTTTGTTCTTGAAACCAAGGTGTTTGTGTTTTTGCCTCACTAAGAAATTCTCATCTTTGATATGAGTAATTTCAATTTTCATTGATGTTGCATTTTATAAAATACAAATGGAGTTCAACTCATCTTATGGTCAAACAAAATTTTATGGGATATTACCCGCCATCATCAATCTCTAATGATGGCTGGGAATATCACCAAGAAAATACAAATTCTGAGCACTCCAATTCATGGAGATTTGCTTCAAAGACACAAGATGAGCAAGAGTATCATATGGGATATTTTCCTCCACCACAAAATGATGCAATTCATTATTCTAATGGTGGCTGGGAGTATCACCAAGGAATGAAAGAGCATCCACCCTCACGTCCCAATTTCTCATTTGAAAGTTCTTCATCACTTGATTATGCCTCAACACAAAGTTTCCTCCAAAATCCATACAAGTCATCCCATCAATCACACAACTCATTCCACACCCCTCAACACAACTTCACCACAACACATCCATGTCACCAAAATTACTCTCAACCTTCATCTCTTGAACCAGCAGATGAGGATTACCTTCAATGGTCCAAAGAACCCTTAGAAAGCCAATGCCAAGCCATTGAAATACACAGAAAACTCGTGAAAAGATACACACAATCCCAATCCTGGAAAGAAATCATCTTTAAGAAGATGAATGGGCCCTTAGAGCAAACAAGGGGGAACTTAGAACCATCAAACAGTGAGGATGAAGACCAATTTGTGAGTGAGGAAGTGGAAAAATAAGAACAAAAGGTCCCTGTTGCAAGTGAAATTGCAATAAAGGATGAGGGACATGAGCCAAGGATTTTACAATCACAAAAGCTACTTGAGGTGACAATGAAACATAAAGATTCCCTCCCAAAGGAATTAATGGAAAATCATGAAGAAAAAATGTAGGAAGATACTCAAGAGAATTCACACTCAAGTGAAGAAAAGAAGAAAGAGAAAAGGCTCAGGGAACCACCAATACAAGAGGCTCTTGATGAAAAGAAGACTCCAACAATCACACAACCACCAAGACTTGGATTCAAGAAAGTGAAGGCAATTAACAAAAGCACCAAGAAGAGGATTGTGACCAAGCTACCAAGGACAATATTCATGAAGAATAAAGGGTCAACCACAAGCAATCCAACCCCTGGACCATTAGCAAGCAAGCTCAATCAAGCCATGTACAAAAGAAAGCTTGCTGAGAGGAAACCAAGAAAGGGAACAATAGCTGAAACCTCTCCCCCCTTGAGGTCATTCCTCTTAACAAATTGGAAGAAGAGGAAGAAAGTGAAGAACAGGTAGACCGTAGGTACATTTCTTTCTTTGCTTTGTTTAAATTCAATAAATTGGCATATGGTTACATTCTAAGTTTGGTGTTGCCTTGCAACAAATTATTTTCAATCTTTTTGGATGATTGCATCAAATCAAAAATGAAAGTGACACACCAAGATTCTAAATTTGGTGTGCCACTTATTTTCTATGCAATTTATTCAAGCAACACCACTTGTTTGTATAATCATAATGCCTCTGCAGTTTTATTTTTCTCTTTTGATTTGACACTTTTTCATTCCACTTGCTGTCATTTTTCTGTTTTTAAGTGCTTTCATCTAGTTTGCTTATTAACTGTCTTTGTCAGTACATCACCAAGAGATCTTTATTCATGACAGATTCTTGGCTTGGTGATTGTACTTAACAAATAACAGTTTCACTTGCTTAGTTTTAATTCAAATAAATTGACATATGATTGCATTCTAAGTATGGTGTTGCTATGCAACAAAATTTGGTTCCAATTCTTACAAGATACTTGCATTAATTTCAAGTGAAAGTGTCACACTAAGTTTGGTGTGCCACTTATCTTTTATGTAATGTATTGTGCACACCTTCTTATCTATGCAATCAAAATGTCTCTGTCTCTTGTGCCTTGATTGTTATCTTTAATTTTGCTTACTTAAAACACATGTGCTACTAACATTTCATTGTATAAGACATTCATGATCCATCTTAGCCCCATAGCCATTGTTCTAATTGTTGCTTGAAGATGAGCAAGCATTTTGAGTTTGGCAAGGAAAAGGGAAGAATAAGAGGAAAATGACAACAATAGAGAAGATGGACTACAAGGTTGTAAAGTTCCTTTTCCTCTCCTTTGTTTCCAGCACTTTATTTTGCATGATTGTCTTTATATTCTCTGTATGCATGTATGATATAAATAAGCATAGCTTGAATATTGATTTGTAACATGTTGCCATGCCATTATGACTACCAACTTGAGTTTGGTAAAGCTTAAAGCAGTAAAGTATCATGATCATAAACAAACAAGTAATTAAAGAAGATTTTAGCATGTGCATACAAGTATTGGAAAGCTAGTATGATTAATTGTTACTCAATTGCATTGGATTTTATTTAATTGAAGTTTTCATCTAGGATATTTTGTGAAATCTTTTGAAATCATGAAAACCTTGAAGGAAGTAAATGCAAATAAAGCAAGAAAGAAAAAAGGAAAGAATGAGAAAGCTGAAGGCTCTGAGTACCAATGACAATTTTCATTGTTAAGTACTTGTGGTGTTTATGTATCAAGTAAAATGCTTGAGAACAAAACACTTAGAAGTCAAGGTTAGGCTCAAAGTGCAAAAAAGCACTCCCTCAAAGCTCAAGGCTCTGAGCATCAATGATTAGAGAGTCAAGAAAAGAAACAAATGAGCTTAATGAAGTCCTCTAATTAAATGCTTGTGGTGCTTATGTATCAAGTGGTAATACTTGAAAACAAAGTATTTAGAAGTCGTAGCTTTGTTATCAACTCATGGGGCAAAGCACCCAAAAGGAGAAGCTAATAAGAAAATCAAAAGCTTGTTTCAAGGAAGAAATATAAGAGAAAGATTTCATAAATTGAGCTAGATAGAAGCATCAATCATTTACATCTCTTTTGTAATTGTAGCATGCTTAGAAAACTAGCTAACCATGAACATTGAGTTGCTATTCTTCTTACCTTGGATTGTCAATGTTTATTGCATGATTCTTTTCTTGCTTGAGGACAAGCAAGGTTTAAGTTTGGTGTTGTGATGACATGTCACCATGTCATGTTTTTCTATGCTTTTTCATACAAGAAATTGATGATTTGTGCTTAAATATTGAATGCTTTTGTGCTTAAATGATATATTTTCTTGATCTTTTAATTTTATAAATCTTGTAGGAAATAAGAAGAAAAAGAAGCAAAGAAGCACAAAATAAGCTAAAAAGGAGAAAAAAAGAGCTTTGGGGCACACTTTGAAGTTGGAGCACACTTTGGAGCCTTAGGCCACGCTTTTAAAAGCTTTTAAAAGCGTGGCCCATGACCAAATTAAAGGAGATTGGAAATCAGCACACAAAGCGCTGCTCTTGCCAAGAGCAGAGCATTATCTTGATGCAAAAATGAGCTTGGAAGCAAAAATTTTCACTAAGTTAAAATCTGGGCGCTCACAGCATGACCATGCCTCCTTTAAAGGGCTATAACTTAAGCTACAGATGTCCGATTGATGTGCTTCCAGTTGCGTTAGAAAGCTGACATTCAGAAATTTCCAACGATATATGGCAATCTATATTTGGCATGAAATTAAGGCACGAGTGAAATGCATGTTTAAGGACAAAAAATAAGCAAAAATGGGCACAAATGCATTCACCAGGATTCGAAGAGGGAGACCAAGGGAAGCCCATCAAAGTAGCGCTCACTTGGAGAGTGGTGCGCTCTTGGAGAGAGCATTGTCGTGCTCTCTTCATAAAAATTCAAGGAAAATTGCTCCCCAAATGCTTTCACCAAGGCTTCAACCTGGAGCCTCACCAAGGAAGCAAGGATGATGCGCTGTTGGGGAGAGCGGAGCGCTACATTGACACAGCCAGGGAGCATTGTCACGCACCAAGAGAGCCTTGGCAAGCTTGGATGCTATGCTCTTGGGGAGAGCTGAGCATTGCCCTGGAAGCAACACCCATGGGCCAAAATTCAATTAAAAATTTCCTTTGAACACAATTCTTCATTGATTGAACCAAGGCCATCCAGACCCACTCTTCCTCAAATCCAAAGCAAGCTAAGCCCATTATCATCACTCAAAGGCACAATGATCAATTAGATTAGGATTTTTATTTAAATTGTAATTTATTTTTAATTTCAATTTCATTTTATTTTTCATTTTGTAAAGAGCCTATAAAAAGGCATCATTCTCATTCCATGAAAAAAAAGGCCAGCTCTACTAGAGAGCACTAGGGGGAATTGGGAAGGAGGATTGATCTCTCTTCTTCCTTGTTCTTGCTTCTACACTTTTTACTTTTTCTTTTGGATCTTGGGTGGAGAATTGAAGAAATTCTTTTTCAATCTCACATTGAGATCTCTTTCTGTTTATTTGTCTGCATAATTCAAGGAATTGTGGTTTGGAATTAAATTTTCTCTACTGTTTTCATCTTTACTTCTTCTGTAATTTGTTCTTCTACTTATTTTGCACTTGTTCTTGGTTGGATCAAGGAAGAACTTGAGATCTAGACTTGTTTTCTAGTCTCATCCAACCCTTGAGATTTTCAACTTTCCTTTAGCTATTGCAATTGAGCTGCATTTTACTTTCTGTTTCATTCCTCTTCAATTTCTTTTCTGTTTTGATCTTGAGAGCAAGTGAGTTCTTGGCTTCCTTTCTGTTTTTACTATTTTATTGAAATTGTTAGTCTCTCTTTGAGAATTAAAAATTTGAACTAAGTCTTCTTGCTAATTTCCTTTTCTGCTACATTTACTTTTCTGCAATTTCCTTTCCTGCATTCTGCACTTTCACATTTCTGTTCACATTGAGCTTGATTTAATTTCCTGCACATTTACATTTCCTGTAATTTAAATTTCCAGTTGCTTGATCTATTACTTTCTTTAATTTCCAGCACCCAATCCCCTTTACATTTCATGCAATTTACATTTCTTGTCATTTAAGTTTCTGCAATTTACATTTCTTGCTCTTTATGTTTTAATGCAATTTACTTTCTACACTTTATAATTCCTGCAATTTACTTTCTGTTGGCTACCTCTCATCCAATTTCACTTCAATGTTAGCTTGACTAAACTAATCACCCACTAAAGTTGCTTGATCCATCAATCCCTGTGGAATCGACCTCACTCTAAGTGAGTTTTACTACTTGATGCGATCCGATACACTTGCCGGTGAGTTTTAGGTGTTTTGGAACTCGTTTTTCCACAAAAACACCATTAGGCGTTCAACACCCAAGATGGAGCAGGAAGCTGGCATTGAACGCCAGCTAGGGAGTAGAGGCTGGGTGTTCAACGCCAATAAGGGGGCAGGGAATTCGAATTCCTTAGCCTCTCAGGATCAATGGGTCCCACAGAATCTTCACCTACCCCACATTCTTCTCTCTCTTACTTTCCCTATTCTCCATACACACTCTTCCCCATACACCCTCAACCAATCACATCCACATCAGCTTTCTCTCTTCCCAAAATGCTTCATCAATACCATCCCACCATTCCCACCAACCTCACCCAGTTCAAATTCAAAACATTTCCCTCCAAATTACCCCACCCCATAACCGAACCCTAACACAAACCCCCTATAAATACTGACGAATGGGTTTTTGATGGTATAGAATTTCACAAATAAAATCTCGTTGCAAGTATAGTTTCTAAACCAACAAACAATCCTCTCATGCAAAAAATTGGTTGTCACAAGTAACAAACCCCAATAAAAATAACTGAAGTATTCAAACCTCGGGTCGTCTCTCAAAAAAATTGCAGGGAAGTGTTCTTGTTATTGGTTATGACAAAGTATATTTGGGGTTTTGTGATAAGAGATATGAAAAGTAAGTAGCAAAGGAAATAAGCTAGCAACTAAGAAAGCTCTTGGCAAGGTATGAGAAATAGAAGTCCTATCGTCATTATCGTCATCAATTGTGATGAGAATTGTCCATTGCTCCCACTTAGTCAACCTCTAACTATGAAGGAAAGTCAAGCGGAGATAATCAATTTGAGTCCACAAGTCCTAGTCAAATCCTAAGGAAAGACTAGAGTTAGCATCATTCAAATCAATTAGGAATTTCCAATTATCAATCAACAAAAGAGTTTGATAACTCAAGAGTCTCTAATTACTCAACTCAAGCCAAGAGGAGAAAAATCTAGTCTAACATCCTTCGAAGCATTTTGTCAAACACTTGGAAGGCATAAAAGGAAAGCAAGATAAAATTGCAAGAAAAGTAAATCTACAACTACTAATTGCAAGGAAATTAACAACAACAACTCAAATCAACAATAAAGGAACATGAAACATAAATTGCATTAAAGGAAAATAGGAGAAACAAGAGTGCATCAACAACAAAGTAAACAATTACAAAGATTAAAGTATAAAACTAGAGAAGCAAAGGTAGAGGAATAAGAAATTGTAAAGGAAATGTGAATCAAAGCATGAATTAAACCTAGATCTAAGACATCCTAATCTACCTCTAACCTAATTCTAGAGAGAAGAGAGAGCTTCTCTCTCTAGAAACTAACTAAAGCATGATGTAAACTAAACTATGTTTTCCCCTCTTTTTTTACTCCTCTTGATTTCTGCATGTAATAGGCTCAGAAATTGAGTTGGATTTGGGCCTGGGAAGCCCAGTAATCACCCTCAGCATTTTCACTTTAATGAAGTCACGTGCGAGCATCGACGTGTACGCATGGGTCACGCGTACGCGTCGCTTGGTATTTTGCTATCCACGCGTACGCGTCTCCATGCGACTTCAATTTCACGCGTGCGCATCTGCTACGCGTGCGCGTCGATGAGTGCATCTCAAATCCTTAATTTGCCATGATTTCTCTACTTTGCATGCTTTTCTCTTCATTCCTTTGATCCATTCCTAGCCCTTTTCAACCTGAAATCACTAGCAAACACATCAAGGCATCTAGTGGAACCAAAGGTGAATTAGAATTAACCAATTAAAGGCCTAAAAAGCATGTTTTTACTCTTAAGCACAAATTAGGGAGAATATACAAAAGCATGCTATTTCATTGAATAAATGTGGGAAAAGGGTGATAAAACCCCCTAAATTCAACATAGTGGTGCATCAAATCTCTCCACACTTAAACCATAGCATGTTCTCATTCTAAATCAAGAGAGAGACAAAGGTATCAACAAATATTAAAATGTAAACTTAACTAAATGCAATCTACCTACATGCAACTATCTAAATGAATGCAACTACTTGGTCAAAATAAATCAATTCTCAAGAAAGCATATATAAGCACAAGGGCTAAAGGTATTAACAACCAAGCCAAACCACAATTCAGTTGAGTTATTAAAGATTTTATAAACTTCCAAGAAAAGTGATGATCGTAGGTGAAAACATGTAATTGAGCAATCGAACCCTCACCGGGTGTGTATACGCTCTATTCGCTCAAGTGTATAGGGTCGATCCACTCAATTCTCCTCTAATCATGCTTTCCAAGTTTTATTTTTCATCTAACAGTGAACAATTATTTCATGCATGCATACAAATATCATGAGGTCTTATTCGTAGGTTGTAATGGGGCTAGGGTCAAGGTAAGGATGCATATGGTCAAGTAGACTTGAAATTTGAATCTTTGATAAGCTTAAACTTCCCACCTAACCTATATAACAACCTATACAAATTCAAAGCTAACCTAACTACCCATTTTTCACTTTTTCACACACTCATGCATTCTCTTTTTTATCATAACTCATAGCCAAGCTTTAACATAACACATACAAGCATGTCCTTTCTACAATGGAAAGTGGAAACCTCGGTCCAAAAGATTAGACATGGCTTAACAGCCAGCTAGGTTTCAACATATCTCATGAAGCTCTAGAATTCATTCTTAAAAATTCTGAAAAACACATTTTTTTCGAATATAAAAATAATAAAAACTTAAACATAAAATAAAATTACCTAATCTAAGCAACAAGATGAACCGTCAGTTGTCCAAACTCAAACAATCTCTGGCAACGGCGCCAAAAACTTTGTATGCGAAATTGTGATCACACTTTTCACAACTCCGCACAACTAACCAGCAAGTGCACTGGGTCGTCCAAGTAATACCTTACGTGAGTAAGGGTCGATCACACGGAGATTGTCGGCTTGAAGCAAGCTATGGTCATCTTGTAAATCTCAGTCAGGCGGATTCAAATGGTTATGAGGTTTTGATGATTAAAAGATAAATAAAACATAAAATAAAATAAAGATACTTATGTAATTCATTGGTGGAAATATCAGATAAGCGTTTGGAGAAGCTTTGTTGCTTCTGAACCTCTGCTTTCCTATTGTCTTCTTCCAATCATGCGTGCTTCCTTCCATGGCAAGATATATGAAAAATACCAGGTACGATCTCTGCACGGCTAATCAACTGTCGGATTTCTCGTCTCGGATGAAAAATACCAGGCACAGCTACCGTATGGCTAATCATCTGTCGGTTCCTGTTAGCGTCGGAATAGGATCTCTCTATCCTTTTGCACACTGTCACTGCGCCCAACATTCGCAGGTTTGACGCTCTTCACAGTCATCCCTTCCCAGATCCTACTCGGAATACCACAGACAAGGTTTAGACTTTTCGGATCTCAAGAATGCTGCCAATGATTCTAGCCTATACCACGAAGGTTCTAATCTTAGATTCGGATGCTCTGTTGTTAGGAGAGACGATGTGAATTGCAAATCAGAGACCCAAGAGAATATACTCCAGCTGTCGTCCAATGACTATGTTGAACATCATGTAGACCCCTTGTAGTTGTCAGGCACGCGGATCTTGGCTAAGCGAGTAATGAAGATAGTGGGTGATTGTCACGGGTCACCCATTCATTCTGAATTAACTGAATTAATTACGAGAGAATATCTTGGAGAAGAAGTAGGCGTGAATTGAGAGAAAAACAATAGTACTTGCATTAATTCATGAAGAACAGCAGAGCTCCACACCTTAATCTATGAGGTGTAGAAACTCCACCGTGGAAAATACATAAGAGAAAAAGGTCAAGGCTTGGCCGAATGGCCAGCCTCCAAACGTGAACAATGGCATAAGCTAGATGGTAAAAGTCCCCCGATTACAATAGTAAAAAGTGCTATTTATACTAAACTAGTTACTAGGGTTTACAGAAAATGAGTAACTAAGTGCAGATAGTGCAGAAATCCACTTCCGGGGCCCACTTGGTGTGTGCTTGGGCTGAGCATTGAAGCTTTCACGTGCATAGGCCATTCTTGGAGTTAAATGCCAGCTTGGGTGCTAGTTTGGGTGTTTAACTCCAGTTCTGGTGCCAGTTCTGGCTTTTACTCCAGAAAAGGGTCTTTGGTGGGCGTTTGAACGCCAGTTTAGGCCATCAAATCTCGGGAAAAGTATGGACTATTATACATTGCTGGAAAGTCCAAGATGTCTACTTTCCAACGCAATTGAGAGCGCACCAATTGGGCTTCTCTAGCTCCAGAAAATCTACTTCGAGTGCAGTAGGATCAGAATCCAACAGCATCTGCAGTCCTTTTTCAGCCTCTGATTCAGATTTTTGCTCAGGTCCCTTAATTTCAGCCAGAAAATACTTGAAATCACAGAAAACACACAAACTTATAGTAAAGTCCAGAAATATGATTTTTGCATAAAAACTAATAAAAATATAATAAAAAGTAACTTAAACATACTCAAAACTATGTAAAAACAATGCCAAAAAGGGTATAAATTATCCGCTCATCACAACACCAAACTTAAATTTTTGCTTGTCCCCAAGAAACTATAAATAAAATAGGATAAAATTAAGAAAAAATACCATAAATTCCAAAATTATCAATGAAGATTAGTTTTAATTAGATGAGCGGGACTTAGTAGCTTTTTGCTTCTAAACAGTTTTGGCATCTCACTTTATCCTTTGAAGTTCAGAATGATTGGCTTCCATAGGAACTCAGAATTCAGATAGTGTTATTGATTCTCCTAGTTCAGTATGTTGATTCTTGAACACAGCTACTTTATGAGTCTTGGCCGTGACCCTAAGCATTTTGTTTTCCAGTATTACCACCGGATACATAAATGCCACAGACACATAACTGGGTGAACCTTTTGAGATTGTGACTCAGCTTTGCTAGAGTCCCCAGTTAGAGGTGCCCAGAGCTCTTAAGCACACTCTTTTTGCTTTAGACCACGACTTTAACCGCTCAGTCTCAAGCTTTTCACTTGACACCTTCACGCCACAAGCACATGGTTAGGGACAGCTTGATTTAGCTGCTTAGGCCAGGATTTTATTCCTTTGGGCCCTCCTATCCATTAATGCTCAAAGCCTTGGATCCTTTTTACCCTTGCCTTTTAGTTTAAAGGGTTATTGGCTTTTTCTACTTGATTTTTCTTTTTCTTTCTTTCTTTCTTTATTTTTTTGCCATTTTTTTTCGCAAGCTTTGTTTTTCACTGCTTTTTCTTGCTTCAAGAATCAATTTTATGATTTTTTCAGATTATCAACAACATTTTTATTTTTTTTATTATTCTTTTAAGAGCCAACAATTTTAACATTCATAAACTTCACTATAAAAAATATGCATTGTTCAAGCATTCATTCAGAAAACAAAAAGTATTGCCACCACATCAAAATAATTAAGCTAATTTCAAGATAAATTTCGAAACTCATGTACTTCTTTTTCTTTTTTAGAAAACATTTTTCATTTAAGAAAGGTGAAGGATTCATAGGACATTCATAGTTTTAAGACATAGACACTAAACAATAATGATCATGTAATAAAGACACAAACATAGACAAAACATGAAGCATAGAAATTGAAAAACAGAAAAATAAGAACAAGGAAATTAAAGAACGGGTCCACCTTAGTGATGGCGGCTAGTTCTTCCTGTTGAAGATCCTATGGAGTGCTTGAGCTCCTCAATATCTCTTCCTTGCCTTTGTTGCTCCTCTCTCAAGGCCTTTTGGTCCTCTCTGATTTCATTGAGGATAATAGAGTGCTCTTGGTGCTCCATCCTTAGTTGTTCCATGTTAGAACTCAAATCTCCTAAAGAGGTGTTGAGTTGCTCCCAATAGTTATGTGGAGGAAAGTGCATCCCTTGAGGCATCTCAGGGATTTCATGATGAAGAATTTCCTCATGCTCTTGTTGAGGTCCATGAGTGGGCTCTCTTGTTTGCTCCATCCTCTTTCTAGTGATGGGCTTGTCCCCTTCAATGGGGATATCTTCCTCTATGACAACTCCAGCTGAATTGCATAGGTGACAGATAAGATAAGGAAACGCTAACCTTGCCAAAGTGGAAGGCTTGTCAACCACCTTGTATAGTTCTAAACATATGATCTCATGAACTTCTACTTCCTCTCCAATCATGATATTTTGGATCATGATAGCCCGGTCCACAGTAACTTCAGACCGGTTGCTAGTTGGAATGATAGAGCGTTGGATGAACTCCAACCATCCCTTAGCCATGGGTTTGAGGTCAGGCCTTCTCAATTGAACCAGCTTGCCTCTTGAGTCTCTCTTCCATTGTACTCCTTCCACACAGATGTCCATGAGGACTTGGTTCAACCTTTGATCAAAGTAAACTCTTCTAGTGAAATGATGAGGATCTCCTCTCATCATTGGCAAGTTGAATGCCAACCTCACAGTTTTCGAACTGAAATCCAAGTATTTCCCCCCAACCATTGTGAGCCAATTCTTTGGGTTCGGGTTCACACTTTGATCATAGTTCTTAGTGATCCTTGCATTAGCATAGAACTCTTGAACCATTAAGATTCCAACTTGTTGGATGGGGTTGGTGAGAGTTTCCCAACCTCTTCTTCGAATCCCACGTCGGATCTCCAGATATTCACTCTTTTTGAGCATGAAGGGGACTTCGAGGATCACCTTTTTCTTGGCCACAACTTCATAAAAGTGGTCTTGATGGACCTTTGAGATGAATCTCTCCATCTCCCATGACTGAGAGGTGGAAGTAATTGCCTTCCCTTTCCTCTTTCTAGAAGTTTCTCTGGCCTTAGTGCCATTAATGGTTATGGAAAAATAAAAAGCAGAGCTTTTTCCACACTAAACTTACAAGGTTTGCTCGTCCTCGAGCAAAAGAAGAAAGAAATGAGGAGAAGAAGAAGAAATGGAGGAGATGGAAGGGAGGAGTGGATTCGGCCAAGGGGGTTTAAGTGTGTAAGATGTGTGAAATTGAAGGTGGTAAGGAGGGGTATTTATAGGGTAAGAGAGAGAGGGAAGTCGTGTATAAGGAGGGAAATGGTTTGAATTTGAATGGTGAGGTAGGTGGGGTTTTATGATGGATGGATGTGAGTGGTGAAGAGATTATGGAGAAGAGGGTACGATTTGATAGGTGAATAGTATTTGGGGAAGAGTGTTATGGAGAGGTGTGAAGAGGAGAGAAGAAGAGTTGGGGTAGTGGAGATCCTGTGGGGTTATAGATCCTGAGGTGTCAAGGAATTCTGCTCTCTGCACCTTTCTGGCGTTTAAACGCCCTCTGTGTGCCATTTCTGGTGTTTAACGCCAACTCTGCTACCTTTTCTGGCGTTAAACGCCAGTCTATCTGCCAATTCTAGCGTTTAACGCCAGCCAGACACCAGACACCCTTTTCTGGCATTAAACGCCAGTCTGCCTGCCAATTCTGGTGTTTAACGCCCAGAATGCTGTCAGACTGGGTGTTAAATGCCCATTCTGCTATCCTTACTGGCGTTTAAATGCCAGTAAGCCTGTCCTCTAGGGTGTGCTATTTTTGATGTTATTTTTTATTTTGCTTGAATTCTGTAGCTGTTTTTGTGACTTCACATGATCATCTACCTAAAGAAAATATAAAATGACAATGGAAAACAAAATAAATATAATTAAAAATCATTGGGTTGCCTCCCAATAAGCGCTTTTTTAATGTCAATAGCTTGACAGTGAGTTCTTAGAGAGCTTCACAGAGATTCAGAGCTAAATGGTGGCCTCCCAACACCAAACTTAGAAATTGAGTGTGCGGGATCTATTTGACTCTGTATTGAGAGAAGCTTTTCATGCTTCCTCTCCATGGTTACAGAAGAAGATCATTGAGCCTTAAACACAAGGTAGTCCTTATTCAATTGAAGGACTAACTCTCCTCTGTCCACATCAATCATAGCTCTTGCTGTGGCTAGGAAGGGTCTTCCAAGGATAATGGATTCATCCTCATCCTTCCCAGTGTCTAGGATTATGAAATCAGCAGGGATATACAGGCCTTCAACCTTCACTAAGACATCCTCTACAAGTCTATAAGCCTGTTTCATTGATCTGTCTACCATCTCTAGTGAGATTCTTACAGCTTGTACCTCAAAGATCCCTAGTTTTTCCATTACAGAGAGTGGCATGAGGTTTATTCCTAATCCCAGGTCACACAGAGCCTTCTTAAAGGTCATGGTGCCTATGGTACAGGGTATTAAGAACTTCCCGGGATCCAATTTCTTCTGAGGTAATTTCAGTTGAACCAAGGCATTCAGTTCATTGATGAGCAATGGAGGTTCATCCTTCCAAGTCTCATTACCAAATAACTTGGCATTCAGCTTCATGATTGCTCCTAGATACTGACCAACTTGCTCTTCAACAATATCTTTATCCTCTTTAGAGGAAGAATAATCATCAGAGCTCATGAATGGCAACAATAAGTTCAGTGGAATCTCTATGGTCTCTGTATAAGCCTCAGATTCTTTTGGTTCCTCATTAGGGAACTCCTTATTGGTCAGTGGACGTCCAGCAAGGTCTTCCTCACTGGAAATCACTACCTCTTTCTCCTCTATAGGTTCGGCCATTTTGGGTATATTGATGGCCTTGCACTCTCTCTTTGGATTCTCTTCTGTATTGCTTGGGAGAGTACTTGGAGGAAGTTCAGTAACTCTTTTACTCAGCTGACCCACTTGTGCCTCCAAATTTCTGATGGAGGACCTTGTTTCAGTCATGAAACTGAGAGTGGTCTTAAATAGATCAGAGACTATGGTTGCTAAGTCAGGGAGGCTCTACTTAGAATTCTCTGTCTGTTGCTGAGAAGATGATGGAAAAGGCTTGCTATTGCCAAACCTATTTCTCCCACCATTATTATTATTGAAGCCTTGATTAGGCTTCTGCTGTTCCTTCCATGAGAGATTGGGATGATTCCTCCATGAAGGATTGTAAGTGTTTCCATAGGATTCTCCCATGTAATTCACTTCTTCCATTCTAGGATTCTTAGGGTCATAAGCTTCTTCTTCAAAGGAAGCTTCTTTGGTACTGCCGGATGCAGCTTGCATTCCAGTCAGATTCTGAGAAATCATATTGACTTGCTGAGTCAATATTTTATTCTGAGCTAATGTGGCATTCAGAGTATCAATCTCAAGAACTCATTTCTTCTGAGTCATCTCATTATTCACAGGATTTCTTTCAGAAGTGTACATGAACTGGTTATTTGCAACCATCTCAATGAGTTCCTGGGTTTTTGTAGGAGTTTTCTTTAGATGAAGAGATCTACCAGTAGAGTAGTCTAATGACATCTTGGATAATTCAGACAGACCATCATAGAATATACATATGACGCTCCATTCTGAAAGCATGTCAGAAAGACACCGTCTGATCAATTGCTTGTATTTTTCCCAAGCTTCATAGAGGGATTCACCTTCCTTCTATCTGAAGGTTTGGACTTCCACTCTAAGCTTACTCAATTTTTGAGGTAGAAAGAATTTGGCCAAGAAAGCATTGACCAACATTTCCTAAGAGTTCAGGCTTTCTTTAGGTTGAGAGTCCAACCATATCCTAGCTCTGTCTCTTACAGAAAAGGGAAAAGTATAAGTCTGTAGACCTCGGGATTAACACTATTGGTCTTAACAGTGTCACAGATTTGCAAGAATTCAGCTAAGAACTGATGAGGATCTTCCAATGGAAGTCCATGAAACTTGCAATTCTGCTGCATTAGAGAAACTAATTGAGGCTTAAGTTCAAAGTTGTTTGCTCCAATTGCAGGAATTGAGATGCTTCTTCCATAGAAGTTAGAAGTTGGTGCAGTAAAGTCACCAAGCATCTTCCTTGCATCTCCACCATTGTTTTTATTTTCGGCTGCCATGTCTTCTTCTTTTTCGAAATTTTTTGTAAGGTCCTCTCCAGAGTGTTGTGCTTTAGTTTCTCTTAGCTTCCTCTTCAGAGTCCTTTCAGGTTCAGGATCAGCTTCAACAAGAATGTTTTTATCCTTGTTCCTGCTCATATGAAAAAGAAAATAACAGAAAAGAAGAGGAATCCTCTATGTTACAGTATAGAGATTTTTTTATGTGAGTAGAAGAATAGAAGAATGAGAATAGAGAAGAGAGAGAGGAATTCGAACACAGAGAGAGGGAGATGGTTCAAATTATAAGAAGAGAAGTGTTAGTAAATAATAAAAATAAATAGAAAGAGATGAGAGAGAGAGAGTATTCGAAAATTACTTAAAAGAAAAGAAAAATATTTTTGTTTTTATTTTAATTATAAGTTAGAATTCGAAATTTAAGAAAAGAAATAAAATACAATTAGAATTTAAAACAATTAGTTAATTAAAAATAATTTTAAAAAAGTTGTTAGTGGTTTTCGAAAATTGGAGAGAGAGAGAAAGGTAGTTAGGTGGTTTTGAAAAAGATAAGAAATAGTAAACTTTTTAAATTTAAAACAAACAAGTCAAGTGGTTAATTGAAAAAGATTTGAAAATCAATTTTGAAAGGATAAGAAGTTTGAAAAGATTTTGAAATTAAATTTTGAAAAAGATATGATTGAAATTTATTTTGAAAAAGATTTGAAAAGGGAAATTAAAATGATTTGATTTTTAAAATTAAAGTTGATGACATGACTAACAAGAAACTAAAAGATATGATTCTAGAATTTAATAGGAAAGTAACAAGTTTGAAATTTTTTTTGAATCAAGATATTAAATGCTAGCAAAGATTTCAAAAATTATGAAATAAAATTAAGAAAAAGATTTTGAAAATTTGTTTAAAGATTTTCGAAAACATTAAAGGAAAAATGAAAAAGATTTTGAAAAATTTTAAGAAAGAATTCGAAAAAATTAAGAAGAAAAGGGGAAGAGATTTGATTTTTGAAAAAAATTTGAAAAGATAGAATTTTTAAATTGAAATTTTTACTTGACTAACAAGAAACAACTAAATTTTAAAAAATTTTTGACTCAGTCAACCCATAATTTCGAAATTTATGAATGAAATAAGGGAAAGATATTATTTTTTATTTTTGAATTTTTAATGAGGAGAGAGAAAAATAACAAAATGAAACAAAACATAAAAATTTAAGATCAAAATAAATAATGCATGCAAGAACACTTTGAATGTCAAGATGAACACCAAGAACACTTTGAAGATCAAGATGAGCATCAAGAACATATTTTTTTTGAAAAAAAATTTTTTTAGTAAAGAAAGACATGCAAGACACCAAACTTAAAATTTTTTAAACTTTAGACACTAATAATTCGAAAATGCACAAGAAAAACAAGAAAAGACACAAAACAAGAAAAATTAAAGATCAAACAAGGAAAATCATCAAGAACAACTTGAAGATCAATGAAGAACACAATTCATATATTTTCGAAAATTTACGAAAGATTAAAACATGCAATTGACACCAAACTTATAATTTGACACTAAACTCAAACAAGAAACACAAAATTTTTTGGTTTTTATGGTTTTATTAAATTTTTTTGTATATTTTTCGAAATTATTTTGGAAAAAGAAAGATAAGATATTCAAAATTTTTAATAAGAATTCCAGGATTCCTGTAATGGTAGTCTAAAGCTTCGGTCAAAAAGATTAGACATGGCCTATGGCCAGCCAAGCTTCATCACAGAATTTTAAATGAAAATCCAAAGGCTCATGCAATGTTACTCTAAATCTCTGGTCCAAAAGAATTAGACATGGCCAAATGGTCAGCCAAGCTTTAACATAACACATACAAGCATGCCCTTTCTACAATGGAAAGTGGAAACCTCGGTCCAAAAGATTAGACATGGCTTAACAGCCAGCCAGGTTTCAACATATCTCATGAAGCTCTAGAATTCATTCTTAAAAATTCTGAAAAACACATTTTTTTTTTCGAATATTAAAATAATAAAAACTTAAACATAAAATAAAATTACCTAATCTAAGCAACAAGATGAACCGTCAGTTGTCCAAACTCGAACAATCCCCGGCAACGGCGCCAAAAACTTTGTATGCGAAATTGTGATCACACTTTTCACAACTCCGCACAACTAACCAGCAAGTGCACTGGGTCGTCCAAGTAATACCTTACGTGAGTAAGGGTCGATCCCATGGAGATTGTCGGCTTGAAGCAAGCTACGATCATCTTGTAAATCTCAATCAGGCGGATTCAAATGGTTATAAGGTTTTGATAATTAAAAGATAAATAAAACATAAAATAAAATAAAGATACTTATGTAATTCATTGGTGGGAATTTCAGATAAGCGTTTGGAGATGCTTTGTTGCTTCTGAACCTCTGCTTTCCTATTGTCTTCTTCCAATCATGCGTGCTCCCTTCCATGGCAAGCTGTATGATCCTCTCGGGTGAAAAATACCAGGTACGATCTTTGCACGGCTAATCAACTATCGGATTTCTCGTATCGGATGAAAAATACCAGGCATAGCTACCGCACGGCTAATCATCTGTCAGTTCCCGCTAGTGTCAGAATAGGATCTCTCTATCCTTTTGTACACTGTCACTGCACCCAACATTCGCAGGTTTGAAGCTCTTCACAGTCATCCCTTTCCAGATCCTACTCGGAATACCACAGACAAGGTTTAGACTTTTTGGATCTCAGGAATGCTGCCAATGGTTCTAGCCTATACCACGAAGGTTCTAATCTCAGATTTGGATGCTCTGTTGTCAGGAGAGACGATGCGAATTACGGATCAGAGACCCAAGAGAATATACTCCGGCTGTCGTCCAATGACTATGTTGAATATCATGTAGACTGGTGCGCAGAAATTGTGATTACACTTTGATTATGTAAAATTCATTGCTCTTTCTTTTCCTGGCAATGGCGCCAAAAACATGATGCCAATACCATGGTTCATAACTTCGCACAACTAACCAGCAAGTGCACTGGGTCGTCCAAGTAATACCTTACGTGAGTAAGGGTCGAATCCCACGGAGATTGTTGGAATGAAGCAAGCTATGGTCACCTTGTAAATCTCAGTCAGGCGGATATAAAATAGTAATGGGGTTTTCGAAAATAATTAATAAAATAGGGATAGAAATACTTATGTAAGTCATTGATGAAAATTTCAGATAAGTGTATGGAGATGCTTTCGTTCCTCTGAACCTCTGCTTTCCTGCTATCTTCATCCAATCAGTCTTACTCCTTTCCATGGCTGGCTTTATGTGGTGCATCACCATTGTCAATGGCTACTTTCGGTCTTCTCTCGAGAAATTGATCCAAATGCCCTGTCACGGCACGGCTAATCGTCTGGAGGCATCACCCTTGTCAATGGTTACATCCTATCCTCTCAGTGAAAATGGTCAACGCACCCTGTCACGGCACGGCTATTCATCTGTCGGTTCTCGATCATGCTGGAATAGGATTTACTATCCTTTTGCATCTGTCACTACGCCCAGCAATCGCGAGTTTGAAGCTCGTCACAGTCATTCAATCATTGAATCCCACTCGGAATACCACAGACAAGGTTTAGACTTTCCGGATTCTCTTGAATGCCGCCATCATTCTAGCTTACACCACGAAGATTCCGATTAAGAGATCTAAGAGATACTCATTCAATCTAATGTAGAACGGAAGTGGTTGTCAGGCACGCGTTCATAGGGAATGATGATAATTGTCACGTTCATCACATTCAGATTGAAGTGCGAATGAATATCTTAGAAGTGGAACAAGTTGAATTGAATAGAAAACAGTAGTACTTTGCATTAATCTTTGAGGAATAGCAGAGCTCCACACCTTAATCTATGGAGTGTAGAAGCTCTACCATTGAAAATACATAAGTGAAGGTCCAGGCATGGCCGAGAGGGCAGCCCCCAAAACATGATCACAGGATCAGAATACAATCCAGGATGTCTAATACAATAGTAAAAGGTCCTATTTATAATAAACTAGCTACTAGGGTTTACAGAAGTAAGTAATTGATGCATAAATCCACTTCCGGGGCCCACTTGGTGTGTGCTTGGGCTGAGCTTGAAGTCTACACGTGGAGAGGTCATTCTTGGAGTTGAACGCCAGCTTTTGTGCCAGTTTGGGCGTTGAACTCCACTTTGCAGCTTGTTTCTGGCGCTGGACGCCAGAATTGGGCAGAGAACTGGTGTTGAACGCCAGTTTGTGTCGTCTAAACTTGGGGAAAGTATGGACTATTATATATTTCTGGAAAGCCCTGGATGTCTACTTTCCAACGCTATTAGAAGCGCGCCATTTTGAGTTCTGTAGATCCAGAAAATCCACTTTGAGTGCAGGGAGGTCAGAATCCAACAGCATCAGCAGTCCTTCTTCAACCTCTGAATCTGATTTTTGCTCAAGTCCCTCAATTTCAGCCAGAAAATACCTGAAAACATAGAAAAACACACAAACTCATAGTAAAGTCTAGAAATGTGAATTTAACATAAAAACTAATGAAAACATCCCTAAAAGTAACTAGATCCTACTAAAAACATACTAAAAACAATGTCAAAAAGCGTATAAATTATCCGCTCATCACAACACCAAACTTAAATTGTTGCTTGTCCCCAAGCAACTGAAAATCAAATAGGATAAAAAGAAGAGAATATACTATAAATTCCAAACTATCAATGAAACATAGCTCCAATCAAATGAGCGGGACTTATAGCTTTTTGCCTCTTGAATAGTTTTGGCATCTCACTTTATCCATTGAGGTTTAGAATGATTGGCATCTATAGTGACTCAGAGTTCAGATAGTGTTATTGATTCTCCTAGTTCAGTATGATGATTCTTGAACACAGCTTCTTTATGAGTCTTGGTCGTGGCCCTAAGCACTTTGTTTTCCAGTATTACCACCGGATACATAAATGCCACAGACACATAATTGGGTGAACCTTTTCAGATTGTGACTCAGCTTTGCTAAAGTCCCCAATTAGAGGTGTCCAGGGTTCTTAAGCACACTCTTTTTTTGCTTTGGACCTTGACTTTAACCGCTCAGTCTCAAGTTTTCACTTGACACCTACACGCCACAAGCACATGGTTAGGGACAGCTCGGTTTAGCCGCTTAGACCAGGATTTTATTCCTTTAGGCCCTCCTATCCACTGATGCTCAAAGCCTTGGGATCCTTTTTATTTTCCCTTGCCTTTTGGTTTTAAGGGTTATTGGCTTTTTTCTCTTGCCTCTTGGTTTTAAGAGCTTTTGGCTTTTTCTGCTTGCTTTTTTCTTTCTATTTTTTTTTTGCCCTTTTTTTTTCTGCAAGCTTTGTTCTTTGCTGCTTTTTCTTGCTTCAAGAATCATTTTTATGATTTTTCAGATTATCAAATAACATGTTTCCTAGTCATCATTCTTTCAAGAGCCAACATTTTTAACATTCTTAAACAACAACTTCAAAAGACATATGCACTGTTCAAGCATACATTCAGAAAACAAGAAGCATTATCACCACATCAATATAATTAAACTAAGTTCAAGGATAAATTCGAAACTCATGTACTTCTTGTTCTTTTGAATTAAAACATTTTTCATTTAAGAGAGGTGATGGATTCATAGGATATTCATAACTTTAAGACATAGTTACTAACTACTAATGATCATGTAATGAAGACACAAACATAGATAAGCACACAACACGAAAAACAGAAGAAATAAGAACAAGGAATGAATCCACCTTAGTGATGGTGGCGTTTCCTTCTTGAGGAACCAATGATGTCCTTGAGCTCTTCTATGTCTCTTCCTTGTCTTTGTTGCTCCTCCCTCATTGCTTTTTGATCTTCTCTTATTTCATGAAGGCTGATGGAGTGCTCTTGATGTTCCACCCTTAGTTGTCCCATATTGGAACTCAATTCTCCTAGGGAGGTGTTGATTTGCTCCCAATAGTTTTGTGGAGGAAAATGCATTTGAGGCATCTCCGGGATCTCATGGTGATGAGCTTCATACGCCTCTTGAGCTCCATGGATGGGCTCTCTTGCTTGCTCCATCTTTTTCTTAGTGATGGGCTTGTCTTCTTTAATGAGGATATCTCCCTCTATGTCAATCCCAGCCGAATTGCATAGGTGGCAAATGAGGTGAGGAAAGGCTAACCTTGCCATAGTGGAGGACTTGTCAGCCACCTTGTAGAGTTCTTGAGGTATAATCTCATGAACTTCCACCTCTTCTCCAATCATGATGCTATGGGTCATGATGGCCCGGTCTATAGTAACTTCAGACCAGTTGCTAGTGGGAATGATTGAGTATTGAATGTACTCCAACCATCCTCTAGCTACAGGCTTAAGGTCCAGTCTTCTTAGTTGAACCGGTTTGCCTTTTGAGTCAATCTTCCATTGAGCTCCTTCTACACATATGTCCATAAGGACTTGGTCCAACCTTTGATCAAAGTTGACTCTCCTTGTGTAGGGGCGTGCGTTCTCTTCCATGTTTGGCAAGTTGAACGCCAACCTCACATTCTCCGGACTAAAATCTAAGTATTTCCCCCGAACCATTGTAACATAGTTCTTTGGATCCGGGTTCTTACTTTGATCATGGTTCTTGGTGATCCATGCATTGGCATAGAACTCTTGAACCATTAGGATGCCGACTTGTTGGATGGGATTTGTTAGAACTTCCCAACCTCTTCTTTGAATTTCATGTCGGATCTCCGGATACTCATTTCTTTTGAGTTTGAAAGGGACCTCGGGGATCACCTTCTTCTTGGCCACAACATCATAGAAGTGGTCTTGATGGGCTTTGGAGATGAACCTTTTCATCTCCCATGACTCAGAGGTGGAAGCTTTTGTCTTCCCTTTTCCTTTTCTAGAGGATTCTCCGGTCTTAGGTGCCATCAATGGTAATGGAAAAACAAAAAGCTTATGCTTTTACCACACCAAACTTAGAATTTTGCTCGCCCTCGAGCAAGAGAAGAAAGAATAGATGAAGAAGAAGAAGAAATGGAGAAGAGGGAGAAGGGGTTGTGTTTCGGCCAAGAAGAGAAGAGAGGGTTGTGTTATGTGAAAATAAGGAAGAATGGAGGGTTATATATAGGGATGGGAGGGGGTGGAGGTTCGGCCATTTAGGGTGGGTTTGGGTGGGAAATTGATTTTGAATTTTGAAGGTAGGTGGAGTTTATGAGGTAGGTTTATGGGGAAGAGTGGATTGATGTGAGTTGTGAGGAGGTGATGGGGAAGAGAGATTGAGGTGATTAGTGAAGGGTTTTGGGGAAGAGTGTTTATGGGATTGTGTGAAAGAGGGGTGAGAAGAAGTGAGTGGAGGTAGGTGGGCATCCTGTGGGGTCCACAGATCCTGAGGTGATCCTGTGGGGTCTACAGATCCTGAGGTGTTCAAGGATTTACAACCTTGCACCTAATTAGGCATGTAAAATGCCCTTGCACACAACTCTGGGCGTTCAGCGCCAGGTTGGTGCCCATTTTGGGCGTTCAACGCCCATTTGTTGCTCATTTCTGGCGTTGAACGCCAGAACCATGCTTGTTCTGGGCGTTCAGCGCCAGCTCCTCTCCAGGGTGCAATTCTGGCGTTCAGTGCCCAGATGCTGCCCTTTTTGGGCGTTCAGCGCCCAGATACTGCCCATTTTGGGCGTTCAGCGCCAGAACCATGCTCTGTTCTGGCGTTGAACGCCAGGCAGATGCTTCCTCCAGGGTGTGATTTTTCTTCTGCTGTTTTTGATTCCGTTTTCAATTTTTATATTCATTTTGTGACTCCTCATGATCATGAACCTATAAAGACATATAACTAAGAAAAATATAGTTAGATAAATAAAAATTGGGTTGCCTCCCAACAAGCGCTTCTTTAATGTCAATAGCTTGACAGTGGGCTCTCATGGAGCCTCACAGATGTTCAGAGCATTGTTGAGACTCTCTAACACCAAACTTAGAGTTTGGATGTGGGAGTTCAACACCAAACTTAGAGTTTGGTTGTGGCCTCCCAACACCAAACTTAGAGTTTGACTGTGGGGGCTTTGGTTGATTCTGCTTTGAGAAAAGCTTTTTCTGCTTCCTCTCCATGGATGCAGAGAGAGATCCTTGAGTTGTAAACACAAGGTTGCCCTTATTTAATTGAAGGATCAATTCTCCTCTGTCCACATCAATCACACCTCTTGCTGTGGCTAGGAAAGGTCTTCCTAGGATGATGGATTCATCCTCTTCCTTTCCAGTATCCAGGACTATGAAATCAGCAGGGATGTAAAGGCCTTTAACCTTTACTAACACGTCCTCTACTTGTCCATAAGCCTGTTTTCTTGAATTGTCTGCCATCTCTAATGAGATTTTAGCAGCTTGCACCCCATAGATTCCCAGTTTCTCTATTACAGAGAGGGGCATGAGGTTTATTCCTGAACCAAGGTCACACAGAGCCTTAAAGATCATGGTGCCTATGGTACAAGGTATTATGAACTTTCCAGGATCCTGTCTCTTCTGAGGCAATGTCAGTTGATCCAGATCACTTAGTTCATTGGTGAACAAGGGAGGTTCATCTTCCCAAGTTTCAATACCAAATAATTTGGCATTTAGCTTCATGATTGCACCAAGGAACTTGGCAGCTTGCTCTTCAGTAACATCCTCATTCTCTTCAGAAGAGGAATACTCATCAGAGCTCATGAATGGCATAAGGAGGTTCAATGGAATCTCTATGGTCTCTAGATGAACCTCAGAGTCCTTTGGTTCCTCAGAGGGAAGCTCCTTATTGATCACTGGACGTCCCAGGAGGTCTTCCTCCTTGGGATTCACGTCCTCTCCTTCCCTTACAGGTTCGGCCATGGTGCTTATGTCAATGGTCTTGCACTCTCCTTTTGGATTCTCTTCTGTATTGCTTGGGAGAGTACTAGGAGGGATTTCAGTGATCCTTTTACTCAGCTGGCCCACTTGTGCTTCCAAATTTCTAATGGAAGACCTTGTTTCATTCATGAAACTTACAGTGGCCTTAGATAGATCAGAGACTAAGTTTGCTAAATTAGAAGTATTTTGTTCAGAGTTCTCTGTCTGTTGCTGAGTGGATGATGGAAAAGGTTTATTATTGTTAAACCTGTTTCTTCCACCATTATTAAAGCCTTGTTGAGGCCTTTGATCCTTCCATGAGAGATTTGGATGATTTCTCCATGATGGATTATAGGTGTTTCCATAAGGTTCACCTAAGTAATGCACCTCTGCTATTGCAGGGTTTTCAGGATCATAAGCTTCTTTTTCATAAGAAGCCTCTTGAGTACTGTTGGATGCAACTTGCACTCCATTCAGACTCTGAGAAATCATATTGACTTGCTGAGTCAATATTTTGTTCTGAGCCAATATGGCATTCAGAGTATCAATTTCAAGAACTCCCTTCTTCATAGGCGTCCCATTATTCACAGGATTCCTTTCAGAAGTGTACATGAACTGGTTATTTGCAACCATGTCAATGAGTTCTTGAGCTTCTACAGGCGTTTTCTTTAGGTGAATGGATCCACCTGCAGAAGAGTCCAATGACATCTTTGATAACTCAGACAAACCATCATAGAATATATCCAGGATGGTCCATTCTGAAAGCATGTCAGAGGGACACTTTTTGGTCAACTGTTTGTATCTTTCCCAAGCTTCATAGAGGGATTCACCATCTTTTTGTTTGAAGGTTTGAACATCCACTCTAAGCTTGCTCAGCTTTTGAGGAGGAAAGAACTTGGCTAAGAAAGCCGTGACCAGCTTATCCCAAGAGTTCAGGCTATCTTTGGGTTGAGAGTCCAACCACACTCTAGCTCTGTCTCTTACAGCAAAAGGGAAAAGCATGAGCCTGTAGACTTCAGGATCTACTCCATTAGTCTTAACAGTATCACAGATCTGCAAGAATTCAGTTAAGAACTGAAAAGGATCTCAGATGGAAGTCCATGAAACTTACAGTTCTGCTGCATCAGAGAAACTAGCTGAGGTTTCAGCTCAAAGTTGTTTGCTCCAATGGCAGGAATGGAGATGCTTCTTCCATGTAAATTGGAATTAGGTGCAGTAAAGTCACGAAGCATCCTCCTTGCATTATTTTTGTTGGGTTCGGCTACCATCTCCTTTACTTGTTCGAAATTTTCAATAAGGTTGTCTCTGGATTGTTGTAATTTAGCTTCTCTTAGTTTTCTCTTCAGAGTCCTTTCAGGTTCTGGATCAGCTTCAACAAGAATGTCTTTTTCTTTGTTCCTGCTCATATGAAAGAGAAGAGAAAAAGAAAAGAGGAGGAATCCTCTATGTCACAGTAAAGAGGTTCCTTATTGTTAGTAGAAGGAGAGAAGAGGAAAAATTCGAACACAGATAGAAGAGGGGGTTCGAATTTGGTGAGTGATGTGAGGAAGAGATGTTAGTAGATGAATAAATAAATAGAATAAGATGAGAGAGGGAGAGGATTTTCGAAAATAATTTTTGAAAAAGGTTAGTAGTTTTCGAAAATTAAGATTTAAAAATTAAAATAATTAGTTAATTAAAAAGAAATTTTGAAAAAGGGGGAAGATATTTTCGAAAATTAGAGAGAGAGAGGGTTAGTTAGGTGGTTTTGAAAAAGATAAGAAACAAACAAAAAGTTAGTTAGTTAGTTGAAACAACTTGAAAATCAATTTTGAAAAGATAAGAAGATAGGAAGTTAGAAAAGATATTTTGAAATCAAATTTTTGAAAAAGGTAAGATAAGGAGATATTTTTGAAAAGATATGATAGAAATTAGTTTTTGAAAAAGATTTGATTTTTAAAAACTCAATTAATGACTTGATTCACAAGAAATCACAAGATATGATTCTAGAACTTAAAATTTGAATCTTTCTTAGCAAGTAAGTAACAAACTTGAAATTTTTGAATCAAAACATTAATTGATGATGTTATTTTCAAAAATATGATGTAAAATTAAGAAAAAGATTTTTGAAAAATATTTTTATAATTTTCGAAAATAACTAAGAAAAATGAAAAAGATTTGATTTTTGAAAAATATTTTGAAAAAGATAAGATTTTTAAATTGAAAATTTGACTTGATTCAAGAAAACAACTAGATTTTAAAAATTTTTGAAAAAGTCAAATCTAATTTTCAAAATTTTAAGAGAGAAAAAGGGAAAGATATTTTTTATTTTTGAATTTTTAATGATGAGAGAGAAAAACAAGAAAAATGATGCAATGCATGAAAGTTATGGATCAAAATAATGAATGCATGCAAGAATGCTATGAATGTCAAGATGAATACCAAGAACACTATAAAGATCATGATGAACACCAAGAACATATTTTTGAAAAAATTTTTAATGCAAAGGAAAACATGCAGGACACCAAACTTAGAATTCTTTAATGCTTAGACACTAAGAATTCAAGAATGCATATGAAAAACAAGAAAAGACACAAAACATGCAAATGCAAAAATTAAACAAGAAGACTTACCAAGAACAACTTGAAGATCATGAAGACCACTATGAATACATGATTTTTTTTTTCGAAAAATGCAAGATGCACATGCAATTGATACCAAACTTATAACATGACACATGACTCAAGCAAGAAACACAAAAAATATTTTTGATTTTTATGATTTTCTAATTTTTTTTGTATTTTTTCGAAAATTATTATGAAAAATAAAAATAAGGATTCCAAAATTTTTAATATGAATTCCAGGAATCTTATGCTCTTTAGTCTAAAGCTCCAATCAAAGGGTCAGACATGGCTTAATAGCCGTTCAAGCTTTAGAATGGATTTACATCCATTGAGGTGATTAGTTGAAGACCAATCCCAAAGGAGTTTGGGTATGGCTTTTCAGCCAGATAGGATTCAACATGTTACCATGAAACTCTAGAATTCATTCTTGAAAGTTTTGAAGCCATAGAATAATTTATTTTTGAAAACATTTTTATTTTAAAAATTTTTTTCGAAAACAAAGGAGAAAATTTTGAAAGATTTTTGAAAAATTTTTGAAGAGAAAACAAAAAGAAAATTATCTAATCTGAGCAACAAGATGAACCGTCAGTTGTCCAAACTCGAACAATCCCCGACAACGGCGCCAAAAACTTGGTGCGCAAAAATTGTGATTACACTTTGATTATGTAAAATTTATTGCTCTTTCTTTTCCTGGCAATGGCGCCAAAAACATGATGCCAATACCATGGTTCACAACTTCGCTCAACTAACCAGCAAGTGCACTGGGTCGTCCAAGTAATACCTTACGTGAGTAAGGGTCGAATCCTACGGAGATTGTCGGTATGAAGCAAGCTATGGTCACCTTGTAAATCTCAGTCAGTCGGATATAAAATAGTAATGGGGTTTTCGAAAATAATTAATAAAATAGGGATAGAAACACTTATGTAAGTCATTGATGAGAATTTCAGATAAGCGTATGGAGATGCTTTCGTTCCTCTGAACCTCTGCTTTCCTGCTATCTTCATCCAATCAGTCTTACTCCTTTCCATGGCTGGCTTTATGTGATGCATCACCATTGTCAATGGCTACTTTCGGTCTTCTCTCGGGAAAATGATCCAAATGTCCTGTCACGGCACGGCTAATCGTTTGGAGGCATCACCCTTGTCAATGGTTACATCCTATCCTCTCAGTGAAAATGGTCAACGCACCCTGTCACGACACGGCTATTCATCTGTCGATTCTCGATCATGTTGGAATAGGATTTACTATCCTTTTGCGTTTGTCACTACGCCCAGCAATCGCGAGTTTGAAGCTCGTCACAGTCATTCAATCATTGAATCCTACTCGGAATACCACAGACAAGGTTTAGACTTTCCGGATTCTCTTGAATGCCGCCATCATTCTAGCTTACACCACGAAGATTCCGATTAAGAGATCTAAGAGATACTCATTCAATCTAATGTAGAACGGAAGTGGTTGTCAGGCACGCGTTCATAGGGAATGATGATGATTGTCACGTTCATCACATTCAGATTGAAGTGCGAATGAATATCTTAGAAGTGGAACAAGTTAAATTGAATAGAAAACAGTAGTACTTTGCATTAATCTTTGAGGAATAGCAGAGCTCCACACCTTAATCTATGGAGTGTAAAAGCTCTACCGTTGAAAATACATAAGTGAAGGTCCAGGCATGGCTGAGAGGCCAGCCCCCAAAACGTGATCACATGATCAGAATACAATCCAGGATGTCTAATACAATAGTAAAAGGTCATATTTATAATAAACTAGCTACTAGGGTTTACAGAAGTAAGTAATTGATGCGTAAATCTACTTCCGGGGCCCGCTTGGTGTGTGCTTGGGCTGAGCTTGAAGTCTACACGTGGAGAGGTCATTCTTGGAGTTGAACGCCAGCTTTTGTGCCAGTTTGGGCGTTGAACTCCACTTTGCAGCTTGTTTCTGGCGCTGGACGCCAGAATTGGGCAGCGAACTGGCGTTGAACGCCAGTTTGCGTCGTCTAAACTTGGGCAAAGTATGGACTATTATATAATGCTGGAAAGCCCTGGATGTCTACTTTCCAACGTAAATGGAAGCGCACCATTTTGAGTTATGTAGCTCCAGAAAATTCAATTTGAGTGCAGGGAGGTCAGAATCCAACAGCATCAGCAGTCCTTCTTCAACCTCTGAATCTGATTTTTGCTCAAGTCCCTCAATTTCAGCCAGAAAATACCTGAAATCACAGAAAAACACACAAACTCATAGTAAAGTCCAGAAATATGAATTTAACATAAAAACTAATGAAAACATCCCTAAAAGTAACTAGATCCTACTAAAAACATACTAAAAACAATGTCAAAAAGCGTATAAATTATCCGCTCATCATAGACCCCTTGTGGTTGTCAGGCACGCGGATCTTGGCTAAGCGAGTAATGAAGATAGTGGGTGATTGTCACGGGTCACCCCTTCATTCTGACTTAACTGAATTAAGTACGAGAGAATATCTTGGAGAAGAAGTAGGCGTGAATTGAGAGAAAAACAATAGTACTTGCATTAATTCATGAAGAACAGCAGAGCTCCACACCTTAATCTATGAGGTGTAGAAACTCCACCGTGGAAAATACATAAGAGAAAAAGGTCAAGGCTTGGCCGAATGGCCAGCCTCCAAACGTGAACAATGGCATAAGCTAGATGGTAAAAGTCCCCCCGATTATAATAGTAAAAAGTGCTATTTATACTAAACTAGTTACTAGGGTTTACAGAAAATGAGTAACTAAGTGCAGATAGTGCAGAAATCTACTTCCGGGGCCTACTTGGTGTGTGCTTGGGCTGAGCATTGAAGTTTTCACGTGCATAGGCCATTCTTGGAGTTAAATGCCAGCTTGGGTGCCAGTTTGGGTGTTTAACTCCAGTTCTGGTGCCAGTTCTGGCTTTTACTCCAGAAAAGGGTCTTTGGTGGGTGTTTGAACTCCAGTTTGGACCATCAAATCTCGAGCAAAGTATGGACTATTATACGTTGCTGGAAATCCCAAGATATCTACTTTCCAACGCAATTGAAAGCGCACCAATTGGGTTTCTCTAACTCTAGAAAATCTACTTCGAGTGCAGGAGGGTCAGAATCCAACAGCATCTGCAGTCCTTTTTCAGCCTCTGAATCAGATTTTTGCTCAGGTCCCTCAATTTCAGCCAGAAAATACCTGAAATCATAGAAAAATACACAAACTCATAGTAAAGTCCAGAAATGTGATTTTTGCATAAAAACTAATAAAAATATAATAAAAAGTAACTAAAACATACTAAAAACGATGCAAAAACAATGCCAAAAATGGTATAAATTATCCGCTCATCACTAAACTAATCAAAGATCCAAATAAAGGATATTTATTATTTTTCGCTTTAAGGCTTGTAATGTGCTAATATTAAGAACAAAGTGGATTAAGTAGGCTCAAAATTGGCTAACAATGGAAGATAAAAGGTAAGACTATTTGGGTAAGTGAGCTAAATGAAATGATGGCCTCAATCATATAAATGCATGTCTACACAAAATAATGGACATAAAGAATCAAACAAATCAAAGATTACTCTCATAGAAAGAGAATAATACACACAAGAAGGATGATAAGTGGTTATATGATGTAACAACACAATTAGGCTCAAAACTCACAAGCTTGTGTTCTTAGCTCGAAAATATGATCCACAGTATATATAATTCAAGCAAGTTTAATGAAAAATTTTTACTCAAATCAATTGGGGTGCCCTATAGATAAAATTTCTTGAAAATTTTCCATTATTTTGGAATTTCTTGAAAAATTCCTGGAAGACCTAAAAATGAAATGCAAAAATATTGGGATTAGAAATTTGTCACCCAAAAACGCCGGCTGGTCGGACGACCTCCCCACACTTAAAAGTTTGCACCGTCCTCGGTGCATCCAAAGATGAGCAAGGGGGTACGATGACTTGCCGAGTTTCTACCTTCAGCTGGTAGGTCAACCGGTTGCTGCATGTTCTTTCTTTTGCTTCCATTCTTGCTTGTGGTGCATCATTCATAAAAAATTGAAAATAACACCGTAAGATGAGAAAATACAAATGCAAGGAAGCGTAAATTATTGGAGTGAGGTAATAATCACTAGAATGAAGTGAGTGACCTAATGTGTGACATGGATAAAAGTAATTGCGCATTCTAAGTTGCGCGCGGTTTAGAACACACACACTAACATAGAAATCGATGTCATAATTATACAAAAGAGGAACATGTGCTTCACTCATTCTAGTGTGCTTGAGATGCTCTAAACTCGTGGGTTAAAACAACCAAACAAGCAATAAAAAAGCATGAAAGCATTCTGATAGGAAAAATTGTTGTCGGTCTAGATTTTCCTCCTAAAGAAAGGAATTACTTCGTTGTAAGAATAGCTCCAAACCAACAAACAACTCTCCCATCAAATTAAAATATGGTTTTGTCACATGTACAAACCCCAATGAAAATTAACCGGAGTATTTAGACTCCAGGTCGTCTCACAAGGAATTGCAATGAAGTGGTCAATTATTGGCTATGAAGAACAAAGGGGGTTTGATTGATAAGGGGCAAGAAAGTAAAGGGGCAAGAATTAAATGACAAGAAAAGTAAAGAGAGAAATTAAAGAAAAGAATTAATAAAGAGAGATATCATGGCAAGGATTGAGATCATAGGCTTTCCATCATAGTCATTAATCATAAGAATACTTAAGAAGAATTTATCTTATTTCGTCATCTCCAACATTGGAAGAAGGTATAAGTTATCTTCCATGGGAGAAAGTCAAACAACACTAGTTAACCTCAATCCAAATGTCCTAATCAACTCACTAATGGAATTAGCAAGAGATTAGAGTCAATAGAAATCATATTAACTAACAACTCTAGATCACCAATCTAAATTGGGTATTAATGACTCAAGATTGCCCAATTACTCTTCCCAAGCCAAGAATGCTCAAAATCTACTCTAAAGACTAACCAAGCATTTTGTCAAATACTTGGAAGGCATAAAAGGAAGCATGGTAAAAGTACAAAAAATAGTAAATCTACCAACTACCAATTGCAAGAAAAGTAAATCAACAATTCAAATCATCAACAAAAGGACATCAAACATTCAATTTCATTAAAAGTAAACAAAATCCAACATGAGCATTCATAAACATAAAAGAGACATAAAAGTAAAATTGACAAGAGTACTAAGAAGAATAGAGTAGTAGAACAAGAAATTGTAAAGGAAATAAGATGAAAATATGGAATTAAGCCTAGATCTAAGATGGAAATGTCCTAAGAACCCTAATTCTAGAGATAAGAGGGAGCTTCTCTCTCTAGAAACTAAGCTACATGATGCCAAAACTTCAAAACAATTTCTCCCCCTTGCCCAAGCTTGAATTCAACATGAAATAGCATCATAAATGAGTTGGATTGGGCCCAAAATAAGTTGGAAATTGCTGGCCACGATTTTACTTTAGTGAACCACGTGCTCCATCGGCACGCACGCGTACATGGCACGTGCGCGCCCCTATACATCAGGAAACTATGGCAAATTTTATATCATTTTGAAGCCCCGGATGTTATATTTCCAATGCAACTGGAACCGCCTCATTTGAACCTCTGTAGCTCAAGTTATGGTCGATTGAGTGGGAAGAGGTCAGGCTTGACAACTTTGCAGTTCCTTCATTTCTTCATGAGTTCTCCCACTTTGCGTGCTTTTCTCCTCACTTCTTCCATCCAATACTTGCCTTATGAACCTGAGATCACTCAACAAACATATCAAGGCATCGAATGGAATTAAAGTGGATTAAATTTAGCTATTTTAAGGCCTAAAAAGCATGTTTTTACATTTAAGCACAAATCAAGGGAGAATTGCAAAACCATGCTATTTCATTGAATAAATGTGAGAGAAGGTGATAAAATCCCCCAAATTAAGCACAAGATAAACCACAAAATTGGGGTTTATCAAATCTCCCCACACTTAAACCAAGCATGTCCTCATGCTAAGAATAAAGAAGGACAAGAAAAGGGTCATGAACATTTATTCAATGAAAATAAACTATATGCACCTATCTATTCAAATAAACTATATGCAACTAAATGCAAAATGATTCTACCTACTTGGTTAAAAGTAAATCAATCTCCAAGAACATATATAATCAAGTGGGGCAAAGGTCATATGATGACTCACAAACTCTACCAATCCAAATATCAAAATGAAGTTCAAATAAACTCGCAAGAGGAAAGCTCATGAAAGCCGGGAACAAGGAATTGAGCATCGAACCCTCACCGGAAGTGTATCCGCTCTAGTCGCTCTAGTGTATAGGGTTGATCACTCAATTCTCTTCTAATCATGCTTTCCATGATTTGTTTTTCATCTAACAATCAACAATTATTCAATGCATGCATACATTCATCATGAGGTCTTGTTCATAGGTTGTAATGGGGCTAGGGTCAAGGTAGGATGCATATGGCCAAGTGAGCTTAAAATTTGTATCTTTGATTAACCTAAGCCCTCACCAAACACATATAACAACCTATACAACTCTAATACACAACCTAGCTACCCATGATTCCCACTTTTTTACATACGCATGCATTCTCTTTAATTCACATTCCATATGCATTGATTTTTATTGAACTTTACTTTGGGGCATTTTTGTCCCCTTTTTATTTCTTTTTCTCTTTTTTTCTTTTTTTTTTCTATTTTTTTCTTTTATATATATATTTTTTTTTCTTCTTATCATTTTTTCTAAGGTATATACAAACGTATCAATGCATATGGATTTACATATTTAATACATGAGTATGTACCCAATTCCCAAAAATTTCAATAAAAATAAAAATTACACTTTTACCTCAACCAATGTCCCAAGTTTCCCATACCCAAATGATACACACTCTCACTAGCCTAAGCTAATCAAAGATCCAAACCAAGGACATTTATCGTTTTTCACTTAGGGGTAGTGATGTGCTAACATTAAGAACAAAAGGGATTAAATAGGCTCAAAATTAGCTAACAATGGTCGATGAAAGGTAGGCTATTTCAGTAAGTGAGCTAAATGAAATGATGGCCTCAATCATATAAATGCATGTATACATGGAACAATGGACATAAAGAATCAAACAAATCAAAGATTACAATCATAGAAAGAGAATAATGCACACAAGAATGGAAATAAGTGGTTATAAGATGTAACCACACAATATGGCTCAAAACTCACATGCTTGTGTTCTTGGCTCAAAAACCATGTTCCAAAATAAATTCTTCAAGCAAGTTCAACAAGAAAAAATTTTTCAAATTGGTAGGGTTCCCTAAAAATAACTTTTCTTGGAAAAGAAATCATCACCCTAACCAAGTAGTCCTAACATAAAAAGAAATGGTGAAATATGTACAAATTCTAACTAACATGCAATCTATCATGCAATGCAACAACTAACTAACAAAGAAAATCAAGAATTGGTGTTGAAAGAAAGAAATTGTTACCCATGGAGATTGGTCGGACGACCTCCCTACATTTAGAAATTTGCACCGTCCTCGGTGCATGCAAAGAAGAGTAAAGTGGACGGGTTGCTACAATTGATGAGTTTCTTCAAAGGGTTGTGCGGGTGAACTTGTTTGTTGCCCCATTTAGAAGCTTTTCCCTCCCTTTCCTTCTTGGTGGCCAACCTAAAAGGAAAGAAAAATAAAGAGAATTAAGCCTACAACAAAGATATCAAAGCAATAAAACATAGGCAGGGGCTAATGCCAAATAAGAATAGGGTCCTCACTACATGGTAGCTACAACATGTGAGTGAAAAAATAATTCAAGCAAAGGTATATTAACTAACACTTGATGCAAGAGTAAAGTCAAGGCATGAAGAGCATGTTGAGCATCAAGTCAAAATAAGAAGAAGTGGGTCACGAAAAATAATATGAGTTCATATCAATGCACAAGGGACACAAGAGTCATAAAAGATGAAGCATTGATTTAAAAGTTTCATCACCCATCAATATCAAACAAGTCACGAAGCACCAAAATAATGCAAGAAATTCTCAACAATTGAGTAAGAGAATTCAACACCATTATTAAAATAAGAAACTCGAAAAAAAATAAAGTAAAAAAAGGCTATAAAAAAAAATTGAAAATGCAAAGAATAGAAGTATGTGAATGCAATGGACAAAATAAAATGGAAGATGAGAAAAAAAAACTCTTTTTTTACCGGCGCGGACGCGTCATGCACGCTTACGTGCCGATGTGCATTTTGGCAGAAGGACGCGTACACGCCAGGTGTGTGCACGCGTGGGTGAGGTCATGCGCGGGGCACAGTGTTAGCCCAAGGTTGGCCTAACTCTCTGGAACATGTACCAGGAGGGCAGGTGGCGCTATCAGCGCGCACGCGCGAATTGCGCAATTAGCATCAAGGACGCGTACGCGTCATGCACGCTTGCGCGTGGGTCACTGGCACAGAATGGGCACAAACTAGGCATAACTCTCTGCTTTTTGGCTGGGCGAATGAAACTTCCACATCCACACGTACGCGTGCATGCCGCGTGCGCGTGGATTGGCCGAAAAGCTTGGGCACGCGTACGTGTGGGTTGGTGTTCTATTTTTCAAAATTTTTCCAAGTTCTTACACCAAACCAAGCATTCCAAACCTCCAAACAGCTACCCAAACACCATGAAACCTTATTGGGCATACTAAACTACCAAATAAACTCAACAAACTAAGCTACAAACTTAAGGCATAAATCTAATCAAACAAACTAATAACCAAAATATTAAAACAAGAGTATGCAAAGAAGAAAACTACCTAAGAATGGCAACCCAATTCATCCATTGATTATATTTACAAGAGAATGGAAAGAGTTTACCACGGTGGGGTGTCTCCCACCTAGCACTTTTAGTTTAACTCCTTTAGTTGGACATTTGGTGGGGGTCCTTGCTAGGGTGGTTTATGCTTGAATTCATCCTTGAATCCCCACTAACATTTGCATCTCCAATGTCCACCGGAATCCCAAATTAGGCGCACAAGGCCTTCAAGTAAGCTCAAGTAAATGGCAAAATCCCAAGAGTGTTGAATGTTGAAATGGATTCCGGGGTCCCAAACTTTGTTCTTGCACCCATCTTCTCGTTGACTACCATAGTTAAATTTGGGTGACAAGGCTTGTGAATTCTCAATTAAACCTCCAAACATTCTCCTAGACCCATGCAATTTGGTTCTACACCAACAATTACTATTCAACTTTGAGCATGCAACCATCATGAACTTAGAGTGATGTTTCCAACCACTACACAACTCTCTCTTACTCTTAACTCCACAAAGAGCTCTAAGTTGACCATCATTTTCAATCAAACCATATTCAAGTGCAAAAGTGAAGCTTAGGGATAGAAATTTTATCCACTTGAATGTTATGTTGAATGACGGTGACTTAGGAAGGGGGACCTCCCCACACTTAGCTAATGCGAGGTCTACGCCCTTGTGCTCTTCCTTTACATCTTCTACCTCCTTGCAACTTTCCTCAACTTTAACCTCTTGCTCTTGGTGGCTTGCTTCCAATTCAATTTCTTCTTCATTGCTCACCAAGGGCATGGGAGGTTGTGTATCTTTTTCTTTGATATCAATTTCAAGCCCAATGGGAGAGGATTCAATTGTAGATAGGAACTCCTCAATGATTGAATCCATCTCTTGGTCAACCTCTTCAAAGTTTTCAATCATAATACGCTTTGGAGGTTGTACACCCTCCTCAACATCAACATCAAGTATCTTGGAAGAGGGCTCTTTAACTCTGCATTCCCATGGACTTCCAACATCTCCTAGGTCTTCAACCACTCCTTCCGGCTCAATTGTCTTAACTTCCTCCCCTTGTGACAATTCTTGCTTCAACTCCTCTTTTTAACCTTGAAGCTCTAAACTCACTCCCTCACTATACTCCTTAATTGCTTCTCCACATTCGTCAATGGGAGTGCCTTGGTTGCTTAGGCTTATTCAGGAGGAGACCATGCTGCTAACGGCTTCTACCATGATAGCCATTTTTGCTCTTAACTCCGCAAACTTCTTTTCATCCTCCTCATGTCGCCTTAGGATATGAGATTCAAGATCTCTCAATTCCTGCGTGGGGGCTTCATCGGGAGGTGATGGTGGAAGAGAAGGTTCATTATTTGGGAGGAAAGTTTCATAATTGGAAGTTGGTTCATCTTGGTAAGGGTATGGGGGTGGTGTATATTGAGGTGGTTCTTGAGAGTAATTGTATTGGAATGGTGGTGGTTCCATGTGTGGTTCATATGGTTCATAGGGTGGTTAGTATGGTGGATAAGAATTAGGGTCATAATGAGGTGTTTGGTGGTATGGGGCTTGTAAGTATGGTGGTTTAAAGTCATGTTGAGGGGGTGGTTCATAGGTATGTGGTGGTGGTTGTTGACAACCACAATAAGGGTCACCACATCCATTAGATTAGTATGCATTAGGATTGGAATTATACCCATAAAACACCGGAGGAGGTTGTTGCCAAGAAGGGTGATCAATCCTTTGAGGCTCCCTCCACTTTTGATTGTTCTATCCTTGATGCATGTTGTCATTATAGTTCCCATTCCCTACAACGTAATTTGATCCAAACTCATAGCCAAAGTGAGGATGAGAATTCATAATAGCAAAAGAAAATAAAACAAATACTAATAAGAACTAAATAAAAACTAACTCCTAAAGCAAGCAAAACTAACAAAGAATCCTATTAACATATATACAATAGCCAATAACAAAACACCATTGCAACTTCCCGGCAACGGCGCCATTAATTTGATAGGAAAAATTATTGTCGGTCTAGATTTTCCTCCTAAAGAAAGGAATTACTTCGTTGTAAGCATAGCTCCAAACCAAAAAACAACTCTCCCATCAAATTAAAATATGGTTTTGTCACGTGTACAAACCCCAATAAAAATTAACCGGAGTATTTAGACTCCGAGTCGTCTCACAACGAATTGCAATAAAGTGGTCAATTATTGGCTATGAGGAACAAAGGGGGTTTGATTGATAAGGGGCAAGAAAGTAAAGGGGCAAGAATTAAATGACAAGAAAAGTAAAGAGAGCAATTAAAGAAAGCAATTAATAAAGAGAGACATTCATGGCAAGGATTGAGATCATAGTAGGCTTTCCATCCTAGTCATTAATCATAACAATACTTAACAAGAATTTATTTTATTTCGTCATCTCCAACATTGGAAGAAGGTATAAGTTATCTTCCATGAGAGAAAGTCAAACAAGACTAGTTAACCTCAATCCAAATGTCCTAATCAACTCACTAATGGAATTAGCAAGAGATTAGAGCCAATGGAAATCATATTAACTAACAACTCTAGATCACCAATCTAAATTGGGTATTAATGACTCAAGATTGCTCAATTACTCTTCCCAAGCTAAGAATTCTCAAAATCTACTCTAAAGACCAACCAAGCATTTTGTCAAATACTTGGAAGGAATAAAAAGAAGCATGGTAAAAGTGTAAAAAATAGTAAATCTACCAACTACCAATTGCAAGAAAAGTAAATCAACAATTCAAATCATCAACAAAAGGATATCAAACATTCAATTTCATTAAAAGTAAACAAAATCCAATATGAGTATTCATAAACATAAAAGAGACATAAAAGTAAAATTGACAAGAGAACTAAGAAGAATAGAGTAGTAAAACAAGAAATTGTAAAGGAAATAAGATGAGAACATGGAATTAAGCCTAGATCTAAGATGGAAATGTCCTAAGAACCCTAATTCTAGAGAGAAGAGGGAGCTTCTCGCTCTAGAAAATAAGCTACATGATGCCAAAAATTCAAAACAATTGGTCCCCCTTACCCAAGCTTGAATTTAGCATGCAATAGCATAAAAAATGAGTTAGATTGGGCCGAAAATGAGTTGCAAATCGCTGGCCACGATTTCACTTTAGTGAACCACGTGATCCATCGGCACGCACGTATACATGGCTCGTGCGCGCCCCTATACGTCAGGAAACTATGGCAAATTTTATATCATTTTGAAGCCCCAGATGTTAGCTTTCCAACGCAACTAGAACCGCCTCATTTGGACCTCTGTAGCTCAAGTTATGGTCGATTGAGTGCGAAGAGGTCAGGCTTGACAGCTTTGCGTTTCCTTCATTTCTTCATGAGTTCTCCCACTTTGCATGCTTTTCTCCTCACTTCTTCCATCCAACACTTACCTTATGAACCTGAGATCACTCAACAAACATATCAAGCCATCGAATGGAATTAAAGTGGATTAAATTTAGCTATTTTAAGGCCTAAAAAGCATGTTTTTATATTTAAGCACAAATCAAGGGAGAATTGTAAAACCATGCTATTTCATTGAATAAATGTGGGAAAAGGTGATAAAATCCCCCAAATTAAGCACAATATAAACCACAAAATTGGGGTTTATCACATTCAAGCCAAAAACATATGGATGCATATGATCATGGAACACAATGCATTAAGATAAATGCACAACATCCATCAAAAAATTTCCTAGTCAAGTAAAAGGGTTCAAATCACATGGTGGCCAAATCATACAATTCAAAAAGTTTAGAACGCTTGAAAGGCAATTCTCATTCTCTTGGTATTCACAAACATTAAGCATTAGGATCTCAAAACCAAGTAGCAAATTGTAACCTCAACAAATAATCCAACAATGAATGACAAAAACAATTATGCTAAAATAGCATCCAGTTAGTAATAAGCAGCAATAAACAACAAACAAGATTAATAATCCAACACTTATTATGAAAACAAAAAACTAGATGAAAATTAAACTAACTAAACAACTGACTATCTAAAAGGAATTGTTATAAATAGTGTTTGGTTGTGTTGGATGATGGGTGAAGAAGGAAATGAAAAGAGAAGAAGAGAGAAGAAGGAAAGAAATGGAAAGAAAAGAAGAAAATAAGTGTGTGAAAGAAGGGCATCCACGCGTACACATGCATGGCAAATCAGAGAGCGATGCGTATGTGTGGATTGACGTGTACGCGTGGGTTGACTTGTGCCTCAGGCGTAATTCTCGGGTTTTTGGCTGGGAGGTGGAAATTTGGTGTCCACGCGTACGCGTGGATGACGTGTGCGCGTGAATGGTCGAAAAAACTTGGGTCACGCGTACGAGTGGGACACGCGTAAGCGTGGGTTGGTGCTCTATTTTTCAAAATTTTTCAAGTTCTTGTACCAAACCAAGCAGTGTAAACCTCCAAACAGCTACCAAAACACCATAAAAACTTATTTAACATAGTAGACTACCAACTAAACTCAACAAACCAATCAAAACATGAAATTAAACTAATTTTACCAATATGTACAAAAGAGAAAATGAAAAGATTTTACCATGGTGTGGTGTCTCCCACCTAGCTCTTTTATTTATTGTCCTTAAGTTGGACATATGGGGAGTTCCTCATCAAGGTGGCTTGTGCTTGAAGCCATCCTTGAACATCCACCAATGCTTGAGTCTCCAATGAGCTCCATTCTTAAAAAATAATAGCTCTAAGTCTTGATGGAGTTCATCACAAACCATGGGCTCCCAAATTTGATCCTCATGTATTCCCGGATCCCATATCTTGTTTCTACACCCGACTTCAAGTTGATCATCATTAGTCCATCCGGGTGGTAAGCAAGATGAATTCCCAATGAAGTGCCAAATCTTCCTTCTAGACCCACCTAATTGAGCGCTAGCCAAACCTTTGTACCTCATCTTTGATGTGTCAACCAAAATGAACCTTGATTTGCAACGCCAACCACGAAACATCCTTCTCTTAATAAAACTAATAGAGATGACTTTTACCCACTCAAGTGTAAAAGTAGATGACAAACTAGGTAAAGAAGCTTCTAAGGATCTTGACAATGCTCATTCAACTCCCGTCCTCCTTTTTCTAAGGACCTCCACCTCCTCACAAGATTTCTCAATTTTAATCCTTTGCTAATCAATTTTATCTAACTCCTTTCCCCTATGATGAGCGGATAATTTATACGCTTTTTGGCATTGTTTTTAGTATGTTTTTAGTAGGATCTAGTTACTTTTAGGGATGTTTTCATTAGTTTTTATGTTAAATTCAAATTTCTGGACTTTACTATGAGTTTGTGAGTTTTTCTGTGATTTCAGGTATTTTCTGGCTGAAATTGAGGGACTTGAGCAAAAATCAGATTTAGAGGTAGAAGAAGGACTGCTGATGCTGTTGGATTCTGACCTCCCTGCACTCAAAGTAGATTTTCTGGAGCTACAGAACTCAAAATGGTGCGCTTCCAATTGCGTTGGAAAGTAGAAATCCACGGCTTTCAAGCAATATATAATATTCTATACTTTGGCCAAGTTTAAATGACGTAAAAGGGCATTGAACGCCAGTTCTATGCTGTTGTCTGGAGTAAAACGCCAGAAACACGTCACAAACCAGAGTTGAACGCCAGAAACACCTTACAACCTGGCGTTCAACTCCAGAAAGAGCCTCTGCACATATAACATTCAAGCTCAGCCCAAGCACACACCAAGTGGGCCCCGGAAGTGGATTTATGCATCAATTACTTACTTCTGTAAACCCTAGTAACTAGAATAAATAGGACTTTTTACTATTGTATTTTCATCTTATGATCTTTTGATCATCTTTGGACGCCTAGTTCTTAGATCATGGGGGCTGGCCATTCGGCCATGCCTGAACCTTTCACTTATGTATTTTCAAACGGTAGAGTTTCTGCACTCCATAGATTAAGGTGTGGAGCTCTGCTGTTCCTCATGAATTAATACAAAGTACTACTATTTTTCTATTCAATTCAACTTATTCCGCTTCTAAGATATTCATTCGCACTTCAACATGAATGTGATGAATGTGACAATCATCATCATTCCCCCACGAACGCGTGCCTGACAACCACTTCCGTTCCACCTTAGATTGGATGATTATCTCTTGGATCTCTTAATTAGAATCTTCGTAGTGTAAGCTAGATTGATGGCGGCATTCATGAGAATCCGGAAAGTCTAAACCTTGTCTGTGGTATTCCAAGTAGGATTCTGGGATTGAATGACTGTGACGAACTTCAAACTCGCGAGTGCTGGGCGTAGTGACAGACGCAAAAGGAGGGTGAATCCTATTCCAGTATAATCGAGAACCTCAGATGATTAGCCGTGCTGTGACAGAGCATTTGGACCATTTTCACAAGAGGATAGGATGCAGCCATTGACCACGGTGATGCCTCCAGATGATTAGCCATGCAGTGACAGCGCATCGGACCATTTTCCAGAGAGGATGAAAAGTAGCCATTGACAATGGTGATGTCCTTACATAAAGCCAGCCATGGAAAGGAGTAAGACTGATTGGATGAAGACAGCAGGAAAGCAGAAGTTCAGAGGAACGAAAGCATCTCTATACCTTTATCTGAAATTCTCACCAATGATATACATAAGTGTTTCTATCTTTATTTTCTATTTATTTATTATTTATTTTCGAAAACTCCATAACTATTTGATATCCGCCTGACTGAGATTTACAAGGTGACCATAGCTTGCTTCATACCAACAATCTCCGTGGGATCGACCCTTACTCACGTAAGGTTTATTACTTGGACGACCCAGTGCACTTGCTGGTTAGTTGTATCGAAGTTGTGAATGAAAAACGATTTGTTAAGACGTGCGTACAGAGTTTTTGGCGCCGTTGCCTGAGATCACAATTTCGTGCACCATGTTTTTGGCGCCGTTGCCGGGGATTGTTTGAGTTTGGACAACTGACGGTTCATCGTGTTGCTCAGATTAGGTAATTTTCTTCTTATTTTGTTTTCAAAAAAAAAATATATTTTCAAAAATTTTTGAAAAATTTTTCCTTTGTTTTCGAAAAAAAAAATTTAAAATAAATGTTTTCAAAAATATATTTTTCTTCAGAATTTTTTAGAATGAATTCCAGTGTTTCATGATGATTTGTTGAATCCTGGCTGGCTGTAAGCCATGTCTAATCTTTTGGACTGGGGTTTCAACTTATCATCACAAGAGCTTGTTGATCCTCACACACTTAGTTGCTCTTTACATGGAAAGTATAAATATCTTCTAAAGCTTGGCTGGCTAGTAAGCCATGTCTAACCCTCAGATTGGAGCTTTAGACTAAGAGTACAAGATTCCTGGAATTCATATTAAAAATTTTGGAATCCTTATTTTCCTTTTTCAAATTAATTTTCGAAAAATCCAAAAAAAAAATCATAAAATCATAAAAATCAAAAAAAATATTTCATGTTTCTTGTTTGAGTCTTGAGTCAATTTTTAAGTTTGGTGTCAATTGCATGTTTTAAAGTTTGCATAAAATTTTCAAAAAATTCATGCATTCATAGTGTTCTTCATGATCTTCAAGTTGTTCTTGGTAAGTCTTCTTGTTTGATCTTGATGTTTTCTTGTTTTGTGTTGTATGGTGTTTTTCATATGCATTCTTGAATTCTTAGTGCCTAAGCATTAAAGATTTCTAAGTTTGGTGTCATGCATGTTTCCTTTGCATATAAAAATTTTCAAAAATATGTTCTTGGTGTTCATCTTGACATTCAAAGTGTTCTTGGTGTTCATCTTGACATTCATAGCATTCTTGCATGCATTCATTGTTTTGATCTAAAAATTTTCATGCATTGCATCATTTTCATGTTTTTCTCTCTCATCATTAAAAATTCAAAAATAAAAAAATATCTTCTCCTTTGTCTTCTCATAAATTCGAAAATTTGAGTTGACTTTTTCAAAACTTTTTAAAATTTAGTTATTTCTTATGAGTCAAATCAAATTTTCAATTTAAAAATCTTATCTTTTTCAAAATCTTTTTCAAAAATCAAATCTTTTTCATTTTTCTTAGTTATTTTCAAAAATTTTAAAAATATTTTTCAAAAATATTTTTCTTATCTTTATCACATAATTTTCGAAAATAACATCATCAATTAATATTTTGATTCAAAAATTTCAAGCTTGTTACTTGCTTGTTAAGAAAGATTCAAACTTTAAGTTCTAGAATCATATCTTATGATTTCTTGTGAATCAAGTCATTAATTGTGATTTTAAAAAAATCAAATCTTTTTCAAAACTAATTTCAATTAGATCTTTTCAAAAATATCTTTTTATCTTATCTTTTTTAAAATCATATCTTTTTCAAAAATTTGATTTTAAAATATCTTTTCTAACTTCCTATCTTCTTATCTTTTCAAAAATTGATTTTCAAAATTTGTTTCAACTAACTAACTAACTTTTTGTTTGTTTCTTATCTTTTTCAAAACTACCTAACTAACTCTCTCTCTCTAATTTTCGAAAATATCTCCCTCTTTTTCAAAAATTCTTTTTAATTAACTAATTGTTTCAAAATTTAATTTTAATTTATTTCTTCTTTTAATTTTCGAAAATCACTAACTCTTTTTCAAAAATTATTTTCGAAAATTTTCCCCTCTCATCCTCTTCTATTTATTTATTTATTTACTAACATCTCTTCCTCACTCACCAAAAATCCGAACCCCCTCTCTCCCTCTGAGTTCAGATTTTCTCTTCTTCTTTTCTTCTACTCTTCCTTTCTTTTTCTACTTACATAAGGGAACCTCTATACCTGGGTAAAAAGGATCCCTATTATTATTATTTTTTTGTTCCCTCTTTTTCATATGAGCAGGAGCAAGGACAAGAATATTCTTGTTGAAGCAGATCCAGAACCTGAAAGGACTCTGAAGAGGAAACTAAGAGAAGCTAAATTACAACAATTCAGTAAGCACCTTTCAGAAATTTTCGAACAGGAAGAGGAGATGGCAGCCGAAAATAATAATAATGCAAGGAGAATGCTTGGTGACTTTACTGCACCTAATTCCAATTTACATGGAAGAAGCATCTCCATCCCTACCATTGGAGCAAACAACTTTGAGCTGAAACCTCAATTAGTTTCTCTGATGCAGTAGAACTGCAAGTTTCATGGACTTCCATCTGAAGATCCTTTTCAGTTCTTAACTGAATTTTTGCAGATCTGTGATACTGTTAAGACTAATGGAGTAGATCCTGAAGTCTACAGGCTCATGCTTTTCCCTTTTGCTGTAAGAGATAGAGCTAGAGTGTGGTTGGACTCTCAACCCAAAGATAGCCTGAACTCTTGGGATAAGCTGGTCACGACTTTCTTAGCCAAGTTCTTTCCTCCTCAAAAGCTGAGCAAGCTTAGAGTGGATGTTCAAACCTTCAGACAGAAAGAAGGTGAATCCCTCTATGAAGCTTGGGAGAGATACAAGCAACTGACCAAAAAGTGTCCTTCTGACATGCTTTCAGAATGGACCATCCTGGATATATTCTATGATGGTCTGTCTGAATTAGCTAAGATGTCATTGGATACTTCTGCAGGTGGATCCATTCACCTAAAGAAAATTCCTGCAGAAGCTCAAGAACTCATTGACATGGTTGCTAATAACCAGTTCATGTACACTTCTGAAAGGAATCCTGTGAGTAATGGGATGCCTCAGAAGAAGGGAGTTCTTGAAATTGATACTCTGAATGCCATATTGGCTCAGAATAAAATATTGACTCAGCAAGTCAATATGATTTCTCAGAGTCTGAATGGAATGCAAGCTGCATCCAACAGTACTCAAGAGGCGCCTTCTGAAGAAGAGGCCTATGATCCTGAGAACCCTGCAATAGCAGAGGTAAATTACTTAGGTGAACCTTATGGAAACAACTATAACTCATCATGGAGAAATCACCCAAATCTCTCATGGAAGGATCAACAAAAGCCTCAACAAGGCTTTAATAATGGTGGAAGAAATAGGTTTAACAATAGTAAACCTTTTCCATCATCCACTCAGCAACAGACAGAAAACTCTGAACAAAATACCTCTAATTTAGCAAACTTAGTCTCTGATCTATCTAAGGCCACTGTAAGTTTCATGAATGAAACAAGGTCCTCCATTAGAAATTTGGAGGCACAAGTGGGCCAGCTGAGTAAAAGAGTCACTGAAATCCCTCCTAGTACTCTCCCAAGCAATACAGAAGAAAATCCAAAAGGAGAGTGCAAGGCCATTGAAATGACCATCATGGCCGAAACCACAAAAGAGGAGGAGGACGTGAATCCCAAGGAGGAAGACCTCCTGGGACGTCCAGTGATCAATAAGGAGTTTCCCTCTGAAGAACCAAAGGAATCTGAGACTCAACTAGAGACCATAGAGATTCCATTAAACCTCCTTATGCCATTCATGAGCTCTGATGAATATTCCTCTTCTGAAGAGAATGAGGATGTTACTAAGGAGCAAGTTACCAAGTACCTTGGTGCAATCCTGAAGCTGAATGCCAAATTATTTGGTAATGAGACTTGGGAAGATGAACCTTCCTTATTCACCAATGAACTAAGTGATCTGGATCAACTGACATTGCCTCAGAAGAAATAGGATCCTGGAAAGTTCTTAATACCTTGTACCATAGGCACCATGATCTTTGAAAAGGCTCTGTGTGACCTTGGTTCAGGGATAAACCTCATGCCCCTCTCTGTAATAGAGAAACTGGGAATCTTTGGGGTACAAGCTGCTAAAATCTCATTAGAGATGGCGGACAATTCAAGAAAACAGGCTTACAGACAAGTAGAGGACGTGTTAGTAAAGGTTGAAGGCCTTTACATCCCTGCTGATTTCATAGTCCTAGATACTGGGAAGGACGAGGATGAATCCATCATCCTTGGAAGACCCTTCCTAGCCATAGCAAGAGCTGTGATTGATGTTGACAGAGGTGAATTAGTCTTTCAATTGAATGAGGACTCCCTTGAGTTCAAAACTCAAGGACATCCTTCTGTAAACATGGAAAAGAGGCACAGTAAGCTTCTCTCAAAACAGAGTCAACCAGAGCCCCCACAATCAAACTCTAAGTTTGGTGTTGGGAGGCCACAACCAAACTCTAAGTTTGGTGTTGAACTCCCATATTCAAACTCTAAGTTTGGTGTTGGGGAGTCTCAACAATACTCTGAACATCTTTGAGGCTCCATGAGAGCCCACTGTCAAGCTATTGACATTAAAGAAGCGCTTGTTGGGAGGCAACCCAATTTTTATTTAATTTTAATTTATTTTCATTGTTTTTTATGTTTTATTAGGTTCATGATTATGTGGAGTCACAAAATAAATATAAAAATTAAAAACGGAATCAAAAACAGCAGAAGAAAAATCACACCTTGGAGGAGGATCTCACTGGCGTTTAAACGCCAGTAAGGAGCATCTGTTTGGCGTTCAACGCCAGAACAGAGCATGTTTCTGGCGTTGAACGCCAGAAACAAGCAGCATCCTGGCGTTCAGACGCTAAAAATGCACAGTGAAGAAGAGCTGGCGCTGAACGCCAAAAATATGCTGCATCTGGGCGTTGAACGCCCAGAACAAGCATCAGTTCGGCGTTTAAACGCCAGAATTGCATGCAAAGGCATTTTACATGCCTAATGGGTGCAGGAATGCAAATTCTTGACACCTCAGGATCTGTGGACCCCACAGGATCCCCACCTACCACCATTCACTCTCTTCCCTCTTCTCAATGTTCATCCTCTCTTCCCAATAAACACTCTTCCCCAAAACTCTTCACCAATCACCTCAATCTCTCTTCCCTATCACTACTTCACCACTCACATCCATCCACTCTTCCCCATAAACCTACCTCATAAACTCCACCTACCTTCAAAATTCAAAATCAATTTCCCACCCAAACCCACCCTTATGGCCGAACCTTACCCCCTCCCTTCCCTATATATAGCCCTCCATTCTTCCTCATTTTCACACCACATAACCCTCTCTTCTCTTCTTGGCCGAATACACTTTTCCCTCCTCTCCTCCATATTTTCTTCTCTTGCTCGAGGGCGAGCAATATTCTAAGTTTGGTGTGGTAAAAGCATAAACTTTTTATTTTTTCATTACCATTGATGGCACCCAAGACCGGAGAAAGCTCTAGAAAAGGGAAAAAGAAGACAAAAGCTTCCACCTCCAAGTCATGGGAGATGGAAAGGTTCATCTCCAAAGCCCATCAAGACCACTTCTATGATGTTGTGGCCAAGAAGAAGGTGGTCCCCGAGGTCCCTTTCAAACTCAAGAGAAATGAGTATCCGGAGATCCGACATGAGATCCATAAGAGAGGTTGGGAAGTTCTAACAAACCCCATCCAACAAATCGGAACTCTAATGGTTCAAGAATTCTATGCTAATGCATGGATCACAAGGAACCATGATCAAAGTAAGAACCCGAACCCAAAGAATTATCTCACCATGGTTCGGGGGAATTACTTAGATTTTAGTCCGGAAAATGTAAGGTTGGCGTTCAACTTGCCAATGATGGAAGAGAACGCACGCCCCTACACAAGGAGAGTCAACTTTGATCAAAGGTTGGACCAAGTCCTCATGGACATATGTGTGGAAGGAGCTCAATGGAAGATTGACTCAAAAGGCAAATCGGTTCAACTGAGAAGACTGGACCTTAAGCCTGTAGCTAGAGGATGGTTGGAGTTCATTCAACGCTCAATCATTCCCACTAGCAACCGGTCTGAAGTTACTATAGACCGGGCTATTATGATCCATAGCATCGTGATTGGAGAAGAGGTGGAGGTTCATGAGATTATACCTCAAGAACTCTACAAGGTGGCTGACAAGTCCTCCACTATGGCAAGGTTAGCTTTTCCTCACCTCATTTGCCATCTATGCAATTCGGCTGGGATTGACATAGAAGGAGACATTCCCATTGAGGAAGAGAAGCCCATCACTAAGAAAAGGATGGAGCAAACAAGAGAGCCCATTCATGGAGCTCAAGAGACGCAGGAAGCTCATCACCATGAGATCCTGGAGATGCCTCAAATGCATTTTCCTCCACAAAACTATTGGGAGCAAATCAACACCTCCCTAGGAGAATTAAGTTCCAACATGGGACAATTAAGGGTGGAACATCAAGAGCACTCCATCATCCTTCATGAAATTAGAGAAGATCAAAAAGCAATGAGGGAGGAGCAACAAAGACAAGGAAGAGACATAGAAGAGCTCAAGGACATCATTGGTTCCTCAAGGAAAAAATGCCACCATCACTAAGGTGGACTCATTCCTTGTTCTTACATTCTCTGTTTTCGTTTTCTTTATGTTAAGTGCTTGTCCATGTTTGTGTCTTATTACATGATCATTAGTAGTTAGTAACTTTATCTTAAAGTTATGAATGTCCTATGAATCCATCACCTCTCTTAAATGAAAAATGTTTTAATTCAAAAGAACAAGAAGTACATTAGTTTCGAATTTATCCTTGAACTTAGTTTAATTATATTGATGTGGTGACAATACTTTTTGTTTTCTGAATGAATGCTTGAACAATGCATATGTCTTTTGAAGTTGTTGTTTTAGAATGTTAAATATGTTGGCTCTTGAAAGAATGATGACAAGGAGACATGTTATTTGATAATCTGAAAAATCATAAAAATGATTCTTGAAGCAAGAAAAAGCAGCAAAGAACAAAGCTTGCAGAAAAAAAAATTAGCGAAAAAAAGAAAAAAAAAGAAAAAAAGAAAAAGCAAGCAGAAAAAGCCAAAAGCTCTTAAAACCAAAAGGCAAGAGCAAAAAGCCAATAACCCTTAAAACCAAAAGGCAAGGGTAAATAAAAGGATCCCAAGGCTTTGAGCATCAGTGGATAGGAGGGCCTAAAGGAATAAAATCCTGGCCTAAGCGGCTAAACCAAGCTGTCCCTAATCATGTGCTTGTGGCGTGAAGGTGTCAAGTGAAAACTTGAGACTGAGCGGTTAAAGTCAAGGTCCAAAGCAAAAGAAGAGTGTGCTTAAGAACCCTGGACACCTCTAATTGGGGACTTTAGCAAAGTTGAGTCACAATCTGAAAAGGTTCACCCAATTATGTGTCTGTGGCATTTATGTATCCAGTGGTAATACTGGAAAATAAAGTGCTTAGGGCCACGGCCAAGACTCATAAAGTAGCTGTGTTCAAGAATCAACATAATGAACTAGGAGAATCAATAACACTATCTGAACTCTGAGTTCCTATAGATGCCAATCATTCTGAACCTCAATGGATAAAGTGAGATGCCAAAACTATTCAAGAGGCAAAAAGCTACAAGTCTCGCTCATCTGATTGGAGCAATGTTTCATTGATAGTTTGGAATTTATAGTATATTCTCTTCTTTTTATCCCATTTGATTTTCAGTTGCTTGGGGAAAAGCAACAATTTAAGTTTGGTGTTGTGATGAGCGGATAATTTATACGCTTTTTGGCATTGTTTTTAGTATGTTTTTAGTAGGATCTAGTTACTTTTAGGGATGTTTTCATTATTTTATGTTAAATTCAAATTTCTGGACTTTACTATGAGTTTGTGAGTTTTTCTGTGATTTCAGGTATTTTCTGGCTGAAATTGAGGGACTTGAGCAAAAATCAGATTCAGAGGTAGAAGAAGGACTGCTGATGCTGTTGGATTCTGACCTCCCTGCACTCAAAGTGGATTTTCTGGAGCTACAGAACTCAAAATGGCGTGCTTTCAATTGCGTTGGAAAGTAGACATCTAGGGCTTTCCAGCAATATATAATAGTCCATACTTTGGCCGAGTTTAAATGACGTAAAAGGGCGTTGAACGCCAGTTCTACGCTGCTGTCTGGAGTTAAACGCCATAAACACGTCACAAACCAGAGTTGAACGCCAGAAACACATTACAACCTGGCGTTCAACTCCAGAAAGAGCCTCTGCATGTGTAACATTCAAGCTCAGCCCAAGCACACACCAAGTGGGTCCCAGAAGTGGATTTATGCATCAATTACTTACTTCTGTAAACTCTAGTAACTAGTTTTGTATAAATAGGACTTTTTACTATTGTATTTTCATCTTATGATCTTTTGATCATCTTTGGACGCCTAGTTCTTAGATCATGGGGGCTGGCCATTCGGCCATGCCTGAACCTTTCACTTATGTATTTTCAAACGGTAGAGTTTCTGCACTCCATAGATTAAGGTGTGGAGCTCTGCTGTTCCTCATGAATTAATACAAAGTACTACTGTTTTTCTATTCAATTCAACTTATGCCGCTTCTAAGATATTCATTTGCACTTCAACATGAATGTGATGAACGTGACAATCATCATCATTCCCCCACGAACGTGTGCCTGACAACCACTTCTGTTCCACCTTAGATTGGATGATTATCTCTTGGATCTCTTAATCAGAATCTTCGTGGTGTAAGCTAGATTGATGGCGGCATTCATGAGAATCCAAAAAGTCTAAACCTTGTCTGTGGTATTCCGAGTAGGATTCTGGGATTGAATGACTGTGACGAACTTCAAACTCGCGAGTGCTGGGCGTAGTGACAGACGCAAAAGGAGGGTGAATCCTATTCCAGTATGATCGAGAACCTCAGATGATTAGCCGTGCTGTGACAGAGCATTTGGACCATTTTCACAAGAGGATAGGATGCAGCCATTGACCACGGTGATGCCTCCAGATGATTAGCCATGCAGTGACAGCGCATCGGACCATTTTCTAGAGAGGATGAAAAGTAGCCATTGACAATGGTGATGTCCTTACATAAAGCCAGCCATGGAAAGGAGTAAGACTGATTGGATGAAGACAGCAGGAAAGCAGAAGTTCAGAGGAACGAAAGCATCTCTATACCTTTATCTGAAATTCTCACCAATGATATACAGAAGTGTTTATATCTTTATTTTTTATTTATTTATTATTTATTTTCGAAAACTCCATAACTATTTGATATCCGCCTGACTGAGATTTACAAGGTGACCATAGCTTGCTTCATACCAACAATCTCCGTGGGATCGACCCTTACTCATGTAAGGTTTATTACTTGGACGACCCAGTGCACTTGCTGGTTAGTTGTATCGAAGTTGTGAATGAAAAATGATTTATTAAGACGTGCGTACAGAGTTTTTGGCGCCATTGCCTGAGATCACAATTTCGTGCACCACCCTACTCAAATCATAAATGGAAGGATGAGAGACATCTACCTCTACATTTGTTTCAATTTCACCGGGAGAAGGTTCTTCAAGTTCAAAGGATTCTTTGCCACTAGGATTTGATGCTTGATCTTCATTGCCATGGGAACTCAATTCTTGCCCTATCCTGTCCAAGTCTTCATATGGAATATGCCTTGGAGTTTGTGCACTTTCCTCCACAACATCAAATTCAATCTTCTTGGAGGGGTTTTCTTCCACTCTAAGTTCCCATGGAGGTTCCGCATCTTCTAAGTCTTCAACTAATTCTTCCTCTTCTTTAGCAATCATAGCTTCCTCTAATTGTTCTAATACAAAGCAACATTTCTCATTTTCCACCGGAATTCCAAATCTCTCCTTCATGCTATGCTCTTCATTTGATTTCCCACATGTAGCCATGGGAGTGCTTTGAGGGTTCAAGCATTGGAAGGCTAATCGGTTTACCACTTCATCCAAGGTGGTCATGAATCCTAATACCTCCCTTTGCATCTCCTCTTGCCCTGGACGTAGCAAGGTGAGATATTCACCCATTGGGGTTTGGGGTGGATAGAAGGGTTCATTATTTTAGAGAAAGGGTTCATGATAGGAAGGTGGTTCTTCTTGATAGGGGGTGGCGGTTCAACACTCTCTAATTTTTCCACTTGTTACACAAGACACTCCATGGTTGCTCCTCTACAATCATCCTTGAATACTTTTTGCTTGTGACATGAATCCCATGAGTATATCTTTAGACAGATGGTTGCTTGAAGCCGGTCCATTATTTTCTTGAGGTGATCTCTTGATTCTTGTTCCAAATTGCAAGCATAAGTAAGATCATATTACTCTTGGATCAATGGACATGAATATTCTTCCATAGAGGGTTGTGGTGGAAAGTAGAATTCATCTTGTGGGTAAAAATTTGCATACATTAGAGGTGGTTCATCTTGGTAATAGTATGGAGGAGGTGGTTCTTGGAGATGTTGAGGTTGGAATGGTGGTGGTTCTATGTGTGGTTCATATGGCTCATATAGTTGTTGGTATGGTGGGTAAGGATTAGGGTCGTATGAAGGTGGTTGGTAAAAAGGGGCTTGTGAGTATGGTTGAGGGTTATGTTGAGGTTGAGGTTTATAAGCATATAGTGGGGCTTGTTGGTAACTACAAGGGGTCCACTATAGCTATCGGATTGATATGCATTAGGGGATGGATTATACCTATTAGAAACCGGAGGAGGTTGTTGCCAAGAAGGTTGAGCATATGCTTGAGGCTCCTCCCATCCTTGATTATTCCACCCTTGATGCACATCGTCATTGAAGCTTCCATTCCCTACAACATAGTTGTGATCACACTCATAGCCAAAGTGATGAGAATTCATGATAGAAAGACAAGAACAAAAAGCACAAAAACAAGGAGAAAAAATCTAACTACTAACTCAAACAAGCAAACCAACAAAAGAGCAACTATTCACAATATTAACATATGTACAATAACCAATAACAAGGCACACAATTACAATTTCCCAGCAAAGGCGCCAATTTGATGAGCAAATTTGTGTCAGTGTAGAATTTCACAAATGAAAACTCGTTGCAAGTTTAGTTTCTAAACCAACAAACAATCATCTCATGCAAAAAATTGGTTGTCACAAGTAACAAACCCCAATAAAAATAACCGAAGTATTCAAACCTCGGGTCATCTCTCAAAGGAATTGTAGGAAAGTGTTCTTGTTATTGGTTATGACAAAGTATATTTGGGATTTTGTGATAAGAGACATGAAAAGTAAGTAGCAAAGGAAATAAGCTAGCAACTAAGAAAGCTCTTGGCAAGGTATGAGAATTAGAAGTCCTATCATTATTATCACCATCAATTGTGATGAGAATTGTCCATTGCTCCCACTTAGTCAACCTCTAACAATGAAAGAAAGTCAAGTGGAGATAATCAATTTGAGTCCACAAGTCCTAGTCAAATCCTAAGGAAAGACTAGAGTTAGTGTCATTCAAATCAATTAGCAATTTTCAATTATCAATCAACAAAAGAGTTTGATAACTCAAGAGTCTCTAAATACTCAACTCAAGCCAAGAAGAGAAAAATCTACTCTAACATCCTTCTAAGCATTTTGTCAAACACTTAGAAGGCATAAAAGGAAAGCAAGATAAAATTGCAAGAAAAGTAAATCTGCAACTACTAATTGCAAGGAAATTAAGAACAACAACTCAAATCAACAATAAAGAAACATGAAACATAAATTGCATTAAAGGAAAATAGGAGAAACAAGAGTGCATCAACAACAAAGTAAACAATTACAAAGATTAAAGTACAAAACTAGAGAAGCAAAGGTAGAGGAACAAGAAATTGTAAAGGAAATGTGAATCAAAGCATGAATTAAACCTAGATCTAAGAAATCCTAATCTACCTCTAACCTAATTCTAGAGAGAAGAGAGAGCTTCTCTCTCTAGAAACTAACTAAAGCATGATGTAAACTAAACTATGTTTTCCCTTCCTTTTTGACTCCTCTTGATTTTTGCAGGTAATAGGCTCAGAAACTGAGTTGGGTTTGGGCTTGGGAAGCCCAAAAATAGCCCCCAGCATTTTCACTTTAATGAAGTCATGTGTGAGCATCGACGCGTACGCGTTGCTTGGTATTTTGCTATCCACGCATATGCGATATGTACGCGTACGCGTCTTGACAATCGAAATTTTCTATCGGTAAAGAATAAAAGTAATCGCGTTGTAAGTATAGCTTCTAAACCAATAGAAAATCCTTTCGTACAAAAGTTTTGTTTGTCACTTAAGCAAACCCAAATAAAATTTATAAACCGAAGTATTCAAACCTCGAGTCGTCTTCTCAAGGAATTGCAGGAAAGTATGAATTATTATTGGTTATGAAAAACAGTGTTTTTGGGTTTCAAAAGGTTTGAACAAGGAAAATAAATTGCAGGAATTAATAAATTAATATCTAATAAAACTCTTGGCAAGGTATGAAAATTTGGAAGTCCTATCCTAGTTATCCTTATCGATGGTGATGAGAATTGAGTTTTAATCCCACTTAGTTAACCTTTATTAAAGCAAAGGAAAGTCAAGTGGACTAATTAGTTTGATCCTCAAGTCCTAGTCAATTCCTAAGAAAGGACTAGAGTTAGTGGAATTCAATTCAATTAGCAAAAATAAAAATTATCAATCACGATGAGTTTGATAACTCAAGAGTCTCCAATTAATCAATTAAAGCCAAGAATATAAAAATCTAAATAAGAATCATAAATATGAAATACCTCAATTTATATTAAATAAAGAAAATCCTAACATGAATGGTTCGTAAGCCAATTTGGCAACATAAGTAATCAACAAATAAAAGCATTAAAGTATCTGAAAATAGAAGAGAAATATAAAATAAAAGGAATATTGAACTTGTGACTGAAGATGAATTGAAATCCTAAATCCTTTAAGAGGAATCCTAATCCTAAAACCTAAGAGAGAGGAGAGAACCTCTCTCTCTAAAAACGACATCTAAATTATGAAAAGTGAATAATGGAAGATCTCTCCGGTGAATGGATGTATTTTCCCACTTTATAACCTCTAATCTGTGTTTTCTGGACTTGGATCTGGGCCAAAAGGGTTTCAAAAATCGCTGGGGGTATTTTCTGCAGTTTCTGCACGTGGCGTCTGTCACGCATCCGCGTGGGTCAAACGGTCGCGTCATCTGCGAGTTTTCCTTGTCACGCGTTCGCTTCGGTCACGCGTACGCGTCATTTGCGTTCTGCTCAAGGCACGCGTCCACGTCAGTCACGCGTTCGCGTCGCTGCCTTTTCGCACTAGGCACGCGGCCGCGTCGTCTATGCGTTCGCGTCGCTGTCCTTTTCTTCAAAACTCCATTTTTGTGCTTTCCTTCTAATTTTGTATGTTTCCTTTCTGTCCTCTAAGCCATTCCTACCTTGGGAGATCTGAAAATACTTAACACACAAATTATGGTATCGGATGGAAATGAAGGGTAATTAAAATATATTTTTTTTAAAGCATAAGAAACATGTTTTTCACACATATCACATAATAAGGAAGGGAAAGTAAAACCATTCAATTTTCATGAATAAGTGAGTGAAGGATTGAATAAATAACTTAAATTGAGCACAAAATACATCATAAAATATGGGTTTATCAACCTCCCCACACTTAAACAATAGCATGTCCTCATGCTAAATCCAAGAGAAAGAGTAAAGTTAGAATGGTGGAATCTCATGCAATGCATTCTATTCTAAATGCAAACTACCTAAATGAGTCATGCAATTCTAGTTATTATTCACTTGTATATAAAGCTTACATGTGGTTAAATTAATTCATATCCTAAAGGAAGGATCATATGATGGCGAATGGTGAAGAAAAGCTTGTGAGTGTGGTGGTTCGAGGTTATGTTGAAAGCATGGTTCATATGCACGGGGTGGGGCTTGTTGGTAGTTACAAGGTTGTCCACCTTGTCTTACAGCTGGGTATGCACGGTAGAATGGTCTTTGTCCAGGATATCTCGGAGGGTGTTGCCGCCTAAAGGGTTGATTAGATCCTCTTGGCTGCATCCATCCTTGATTGGTCTGACCTTGATGCACATTCCTGCTATAACTTCTATTTTCTTTAACAATATTAGAACCAAACTCAAAGCGAGAGGGGTGAGAGTTCATAGTAGCAAATAAAGGGAAAAAGGAAAAACAACAATAAATAAACAAGCAAAAGAAAAATATTTACAATAACCAATAATAAGGCACACGTTAGCAGTTCCCCGGCAATGGCGTCATTTTGAAAGATGCAGAAGATTGGTGGTTTAGAGGTTATAGCAAACTCTCGTTGTAAGTATAGTTACTAAACCAAGCAATCAACCTTTCTTACAAACGTGTTGGGTGTCACAAGTAACAAACCCCTTAAAAAAATTGTTAACCGAGTATTCAAACCTCGGGTCGTCTTCTCAAGGAACTGCGAGGAAGTATATTCTTATTATTGGCTATAAAGGTTGTAATCGGGGTTTAGAAGGTGAGAAGCAAGTAATTTAAATGACGAGTGAATTAATGGCAAGTAAAAATAAATAATAACTGTAAAACAACTTTTGGCAAGATAAGGGAAATTAGAAGTCCAACTTAGTTATCCTTTTCAACAATAATGAAAGTTGTATCTTAATTCCACTTGGTCAACCTTTACCAGAGCAAAGGAAAGTCAAGGGACTAATTAAATTGACCTTTGAATCCTAATTATTTCCTAAGAAAAGGTTGGGATTGTTTAAGTTCAACTTAATTAGCAAGATAACGATTATCAATTATGTTGAGTTTAATAACTGTTGAGTTACTGAATTCTTAACCAAAACCAAAAGGGGAAAAGGTAAATTGCTGAAATAATAAAAGTGTCCTTAGATGGGGAGTAATGGCAACTTAAATTAAAGAGAACAATCATAAACTGAAAATACCTCAAATTATCATTAATTCAATTAGAAATCTGTAACATGGAATAATTCGTAAATTATAATAATCAATTCAAATGTTGGAATAAATAAATAGAAGTAATACTAAAAGAACATTAAACCTGGATCCAGAGTTACTCTTAAAACAAGAAGAAATCTTAAATCCTAAAAGAGAGAGAGAGAAGATCTCCCTCTCAACTAAATCTAAATCATTGAAAGGTGAAAATATGTGAGCTCCTTTTGAATGGAAGCATTCCCACACTTTATAACCTCTGGTCTATGCTGTCTGTACTTGGATCTGGGCCAAAAAAAGAGCTTCAGAATTCGTTGGGGGCATATTCTGTAATTTATGGTGCGTGGCCTCTGTCACGCGTCTGCGTGGGTCACGCGGTCGCGTCATTCGGAGCTTTTCCTTGCCACGCGGTCGCGTCAGTCATGCGACCGCGTCATGTGTATTCTGCTTGAGGCGCGCGGTCGCGTTAGGCATGCGGCCGCGTCGCTGCTGATTTGTGCTTGGCACGCGATCGCGTCATCCATGCGATCGCGTGGATACCAGTTTCCTTAAAGCTCCGCTTTGCTTCATCCTTCCATTCTAGTATGTTTCCTTTTTCATCCTTTAAGTCATTCTGCCTTTAGAAAATCTGAAACTACTCAACACACTAATCACGGCATCGAATGGAAATAAAGGTAATTAAAATAATTAATTTTTAAAGCTTAGAAAACATGTTTTTCATTATATGACATAATAAGGAAGGGAAAGTAAAACTATGCAATTAATGTGAATAAGTAGGTGAAGAGGTGAATAAATCACTCTAATTAAGCACAAAAGAACTCATGAAATATGGGTTTATCAACCTCCCCACACTTAAACACTAGCATGTCCTCATGCTAAATCCAAGGTAAATAGTTAAGGTTAAAGTGATGGAATGTTATGAAATGCAACCTATGCTAAATGCATCTACCTAATGAGTCATGCAATTCTAATTCATCCACTCATATATAAAGCTTACATGTAGCTAAGTTAATTCACATTCTCAAGGAGTTGTGTATATATATATATAGCCAACCCTTAAATAATAAAGTACTTTAGCAAATGAGATGGGAAAGAAAACATTGTACAAACTTGCAAAACAATTAGTAAATTTTGAGCACAGATATATGTTGATGAGTTATTGAACTCTCACTGGATTTTGTGTTTACTCTCTAGTCACTCAGTGTTTATTGGGTTTATTCGCTCTATTTTTCTATCTATTCTTAATTTCTATAGCTTTGTTTTTCATCTAACCAATCAACAATTATAGAATATAGTCATAGCAAAAAGTCATGAGGTCTTAATTAAGGTTGTAATGTGGTCAAGGTAAAGGTAAGGATTTATGTATAGGGTCAAGTGAGCTAATAAGTGAATCCTTAATTAGACTAAGATCTCACCTAACATACATATTCAGCAAGATAAAACTTCTTTACCTATTTTCCCATAATTTCCCACTTATTGTTCCATGCTCATGTTTCACTTTTTATCATTTTTTTATCCCATGTGCATTGTTTTTATTTTGCATTGGAGAATTTCTTTTGTATCCCCTTTTATTTAAATGCTGAAAAAAATTAACTTTTTTTTTAATGCACATGATAATTGAATCATTTAGATTTTCTCATGAGCATGCTTCCCAAATTTTATTTTATTCCTTTTAACTTCTCTACCTTTTGTTTCTATCATCCATGTTCCCAAAATGTTTCCCACATTTAACTCTATTTATAATTTTCTATCTTAAGCTAACCAAGGATTCACTTGGGATTTTATTTTATTTTTCTGCTTAAGGCTAGTAATTTGGCTAAATAGAGTAAAGGGGTTTTGAAAGGCTCAAGGGGGCTAACAAGGGTAATGTAAAAAGGTAGGCTAATTTGGGGTGAGTGAGCTAAAATCAAATGATGGCCTCAATCATTCTCTTGGTATGTATCTATTCTATATTCTATAATTGGACATATAGATTAAAGCAAAGTAAAGAACATCAGAATAAAAAGAAATGTGACACACAGAAATGAAATTATGGTTTGAATGCAACCATACAATTTAAGCTCAAGACTCACAGGCTGTGTGTTCTCTAACTCAAGCATCATATATCATTCATATATTGTATGCATGTTTAGTTAAAAATTCCCATTATTCTCTTGAAAAAATTATTTAGGGTAGCTTTTAAAGTTTTAATGTTTCTCCTTGATGAAATGTTGTCAACTAACATGTAATGCTATATATACAAGGTGTGGGTTGTTTTGATTCTGTTAAAGTTTCTAGTTTACTTCCTTTTTTATATTTTTCTATTTAAACTATACTATCTTATGCTAAAAAGGGTAAACTATACTAATTAATCCACTAATAAATCAGAATTGCAAACTAAACTAAACAACTAAAATAAACTAAATGGCTAAAGTATAAACTAAAGATGCAAAATGCAGCACATAGAGTAAAATACACAAGTAGCAATGTATAAGTACTCAGAAAATAACAATAAAAGAAAAAAAAGAAAAATACAGAAAAATATCAAAAATAAAAGAAAAAGTATGTAGTGGTTCACCAAAATAAACGCCAGAGATGGCGACCTTCCCATACTTAAAATGAAGCATCGTCCTCGATGCCTAATCAAGACTGGTGTGAAGGAGTGTCATCAATGGTAGGGATGGTAGCTGGGGTTTCCGTGGCGGTGGTGGGCTGAGGGTCTGGCTGCTGTGGAGGTGGGACGGACTGGAGCGGGATCTCCGGATCTGCAGCCTCTATCTGGGGCATAACCTCCTGATGCGGTGCAGCCTGCTCTGTGGCTGCCTGCTGATGAGTCTCCGCCTGGGAATGAGGCTCCTCCTCATGCTCATCCTCCTCCTCGTGCTCATCCTCTGATGGCTTTGAAGGGGTGTCGGGCTCAGAGGGGATATCGGCGCCCTGTCTGATCATCAGCTTCAGATAGGAATAGCGTCGCCTGTTGCGGCGCTCTAATCTCTCATACCGGCACCTGTTACGGCGCTCCATCTGATCAAGCTGGAGGAATAGACGGTGCACGAAGCGATAGACCGGCTCAGAGGCAGGTGGAGGTACAGTGGTGGCAGCAGGGGCAGCTGTGGATGAAGAGGGTCCAGCAGACGGAGGGGCTGTCTCATCAGTAGCAGTGACAGGTGGTGGTCTGTAGCCCAAAGCAAGGAAGTTCCTGCTGTGCGGGATGATCTTCCTGCAGTCCGCTGCTGATGGTCTCTCATCGGCATCCTCCCAAGGCACATCAGCCTGACGGCCTAGCCGTGTAACCAGGTAAGGAAAGGGGAGGGTGCCTCGTACGTGGGCCCTGGCTATATAATGCGGATAAAACGAGGTAAGTATATGTCCTTACCCTCCAGCACACACCAAAGGAGGGTGATCATGGTAGCCGGGATCTCCGTCTCGTGAGTACTCGGCATCACAAAATTACTCAAGATCTGATGCCATAGCCGAGCCTCATCATTTAAGTACACTCTCTTGATCCCTCTAGGCATAGTGGTGTTCTGACCCATCTCCCAAGGAACAGCAGGGTCGAGAGCTATCCGTGCCTTTACGGCATCCCAGTCAAACTGCATCTGGCCCATGTCCTCCTCAGCCTGTGCAAAACCATCTGGCTGATCAGACTTGGCTGGGAGCTGAAGAATGGTCTCTATGGCTTCCTCTGTGACCAGAATTTGCTTTCCCCTCAGGTTTACTGCATCAAGGGTAGTAAGGTAGTAGTTGCAATAGAATTTCCTGACCCAAGATGCATTGACCTCTGGCAGTGGTCTCTCCAGAAAGAACCAGCCCCTTTGCTTGATTTGCTCAATAGTGTACTGCTGGAGGGCTTCTGAAATCTTCAAGGTACGTTCCAGGTATAGATTTCTGGAGTTTGCAAAAGTCGGGTACTTCAGTTCACAGTACCGGTTTGCAAATTTTATAGGATCATTTGCAGGAAGCAGCTGGTTAGCTTTCTCCTGCGGTGTGAAGTTCTTCTCCCGCCATGATGAATCGTGCATTAGAGCAATGATGGACTGGGAGGAATCTCCTCTCTTGCGCTTGCCAGTGGCCTTGCCTTTACCTTTCCTCTGTGAGGTAGACATCCTGAAAAATAGAAAATCAGGAATGGATAAAAAAATAAGGAAAGCAGATAGGCAATTAAACAAAGGAAACTCAAAGTGGTAAGGGAGAAATAGAATAAGGAAAATGAGTAATTGAATTGTGATTGAATGAATGTTAAATGGAAAGAAAATAAGCAATATGCCATGGTTAGAAAGTTAGAGGAAAGTGAAAATAATCAGAAAAGAGACCAAAAGGGTTAGTATGGTTAGGATTTGAAAAAGAAAATAGTAAATTAAAATCAGTGAGTTAGGAAGGTAAGTGGCATAGAAAAATTCCATGTAACAAGGATTCACAGTTAAGAATAGAAGTACTCATAATTGAACAAGCAGTTTATGAACCAGGAAATCAAAAAGGGTGAGAAGGTCTGCCATAGCATTCATGTAGTGGTTTGGGTAAAGCAGAGTAAAACAGATTTCAGAAATGCCAAACCAAAACATGAATGAAAACAAATTTAAAAAAAATTGGGCAGTATTTCGGCTAAAATTGGATTGTCCCGGAAAATAAACAGCAATTTAATCAGTTCATATGAATTAAAAAAAATCAAGCTGCATGTACATAGATATAAAATAAACATAAAAACTCAATGTAAACAGCAGCAACATACAAGAAAGCAGCATATGAATCATGATTATAGCAGCAACAGATTTGCACATAGGATAAAAACAGAAGTAAGAACAGTGCAAGTAAACAGACCTAGATCCACTAACCACAGCCTAAGCTACCTAACAACCTAAAAATCCACTACAACATGCAAGTCTAACTATCCTAATTATGAACATAAACGGAATAAAAGATACAGAAAAGTTACGAACAGATAAAAAAATTGGTTGCGTGTTGCGGAACCTGGTAAGCGGAAGGGGTGGAACAGGGAAGAAGGTGGCTGCGGCGGCGTCTGGCGGGGTGGTGGTGCACGGCGACGCGGTGGTGGCGGCGGAGGGGGTTGGTGGCGGAGAAAGGGTTTAGGTTAAGTGTTGGAGGAAGAGGATAGGGGTGGGAGGTGGGGGTTGGTGTTGCTGGCTGAAGGGGGCGCGGTGGATGGCCGGCGGTGGTGGGCGTTGGTGGCGGCGAGCAGCGGTGGAAAGGGGAGGAGAGAGGAAGAAGGAAGGAGAGAGAAGGGGAGGGGGTGATACGGCGGCGGTGGCGGGTCGGCGGCGGCGTCTGGGTGATGGTGCGATGGCGGCTGGAAGGTGGTGGGTGGTGGTTGGAGGGAGAGGAGGCAGAGAAGGGGAAGAGGGTTGGGGGTGAGGGCTGCGCGACTGATAGGGTTCGCGGGCTGGGGGGTTATATTTTCGAATCCACGCGGTCGCGTGGTTGGGACGAGAATGGGAGTGACGCGATCGCGTGGGGTGCGCGATCGCATGAGAAGGGGGAAAGAAGGGTGACGCGATCGCATGGGTCGCGTGATCGCGTCACTGGAAGTCGTGCTAAACGCACGACTCCAGCGCCGTTTTAGCGCAACTCTCTGTCTCCTTTTGGGGCGATGTGCAATCCATGCGACGCGATCGCGTCGCTCACGCGGTTGCGTGGGATTGGTATTGGGTAAGTGACGCAAACAGAGTCTCAATTTTGGAGAGTCTTTCTTCTGATGATGGTGAGTTGAGAGTGGATGGGTGAGTTGGGTCATTTTGGTTTTGGTATGGATGTGGAGAGGTGTTGTTAGGGTGGTACTGATATGATCTCAATTTTAGGTCTCTTTTTAATTAGTTCTTAGATTTGAATAAAAAAATTCTTATATTTTTAGTGAAGTTTTTATGATAAATCATATGTTTGGAGTTGTTTTAGAATGATTGCGTTTTGGTAGGCAAAATTGTGATCATCAATAATGGCGCCAAAGGCTTGGAGCTCTCAAACGTGAATCACACTTTGTCACAATTCCGCACAACTAACCAGTAAGTGCACTGGGTCGTCCAAGTAATAAACCTTACGTGAGTAAGTGTCGATCCCACGGAGATTGTCGGCTTGAAGCAAGCTATGGTCATCTTGTAAATCTCAGTCAGGAAGATTCAAATGGTTATGGAGTTTAAGGTGATGAAAATAAACATAAAATAAAGATAGAGATACTTATGTAATTCATTGGTGGATTTCAGATAAGCGTATGAAGATGCTTTGTTCCCCTTGAACCTCTGCTTTCCTATTGCCTTCTTCCAATCATTCATACTCCTTTCCATGGCAAGCTTTATGTTGGGCATCACCGTTGTCAATGGCTACATCCCGTCCTCTAAGTGAAAATGGTCTTGATGCTCTGTCACAACATCGGCTAATCAGCTGTCGGTTCTCGATCATGTCGGAATAGGATCCATTGATCCTTTTGAGTCTGTCACACGCCCCACAATTGCGAGTTTGAAGCTCGTCACAGTCATCCCTTCCCAGATCCTACTCGGAATGCCACAGACAAGGTTTAGACTTTCCGGATCTCAGGAATGGCCGCCAATAATTCTAGCGTATACCACGAAGGTTCCAATCTTAGATTAGAAACCCAAGAGATATGCATTCAAGCCATTGCTAGTAGAACAGAGGTGGTTGTCAGGCACATGTTCATAGGTGAGAATGATGATGAGTGTCCTGGATCATCACATTCATCAAGTTGAAGAACAAATGAATATCTTAGAGAAGAAGTAGGCGTGAATTGAATAGAAAAACAGTAGTACTTTGTATTAATTCATGAAGAACAGCAGAGCTCCACACCTTAATCTATGGTGTGTAGAAACTCCACCATTGAAAATACATAAGAACAAGGTCTAGGCATGGCCGTATGGCCAGCCTCCAAACGTGTCTTGGGACTAAACGTTCGAAGATAGATAGATGAAAATACAATAGCAAAAGGTCTTATTTATAGAGAACTACTAGCCTAGAGTTTACAAAAATCAGTAATTAATGCAGAAATCTTCTTCTGGGCCCACTTGGTGTGTGCTTGAGCTGAGCATTGAAGCTTCCATGTGTAGAGACTTTTCTTGGAGTTAAACGCCAACTTTTGTGCCAGTTTGGGCGTTTAACTCCAGCTTTTGTGCCAGTTTTGGAGTTAAACGCCAGAATTCTTGAGCTGACTTAGAACGCCGGTTTGGGCCATCAAATCTTGGGCAAAGTATGGACTATTATATATTGCTGGAAAGCCCAGGATGTCTACTTTCCAAAGCAATTAAGAGCTCGCCAATTGGGTTTCTGTAGCTCCAGAAAATCCACTTTGAGTTCAGAGAGGTCAGAATCCAACAGCATCTGCATTTCTTTTTCAGCCTCTGAATCAGATTTTTGCTCAGGTCCCTCAATTTCAGCCAGAAAATACTTGAAATCACAGAAAAACACACAAACTCATAGTAAAGTCCAGAAGAGTGATTTTTATTTAAAAACTAATAAAAATATAATAAAAACTAATTAAAATATACTAAAAACATACTAAAAACAATGCCGAAAAGCGTATAAATTATCCGCTCATCACAACACCAAACTTAAATTGTTGCTTGTCCCCAAGCAACTGAAAATCAAATAGGATAAAAAGAAGAGAATGTACAATGAATTCCAAAAACATCTATGAAGATCAGTATTAATTAGATGAGCGGGGCTTTTGGCTTTTTGCTTCTGAACAGTTTTGGCATGTCACTTTATCCCTTGAAGTTCAGAATGATTGGCATATATAGGAACTCAGAATCCAGATAGTGTTATTGATTCTCCTAGTTAAGTATGTTGATTCTTGAACACAGCTACTTTATGAATCTTGGCCGTGGCCCTAAGCACTTTGTTTTCCAGTATTACCACCGGATACATAAATGCCACAGACACATAACTGGGTGAACCTTTTCAGATTGTGACTCAGCTTTGCTAGAGTCCCCAATTAGAGGTGTCCAGGGTTCTTAAGCACACTCTTCTTTTTTCTTTGGACCTCGACTTTAACCGCTCAGTCTCAAGTTTTCACTTGACACCTTCACGCCACAAGCACATGGTTAGGGACAGCTTGGTTTAGCTGCTTAGGCCAGGATTTTATTCCTGTGGGCCCTCCTATCCACTGATGCTCAAAGCCTTGGATCTTTTTTATCACCCTTGCCTTTTGGTTTAAAGGGGTATTGGCTTTTTCTGCTTGCTTTTCTTTTTTTTCTTTTCTCTCTTTTTTTTTGTTGTTGCAAGCTTTTCACTGCTTTTTCTTGCTTCAAGAATCAATTTTATGATTTTTCAGATTATCAGATAACATTTCTCTTTTTCCTTTCATTCTTTCAAGAGCCAATAATTTTAACATTCATAAACAATCAAATTCAAAAATATGCACTGTTCAAGCATTCATTCAGAAAAACAATAGTATTGTCACCACATCAAAATAATTAAACTGTTTTAAAATTTGAAATTCATGCACTTCTTTTTCTTTTTCAATTAAAAAACATTTTTCATTTAAGAGAGGTGATGGATTCATTTTCATAGCTTTAAGGCATAGATACTTAGACACTAATGATCATGTAATAAAGACACAAACATAAATAAACATAAAGCACAATTTTCAAAAAAATAGAAAATAAAGAACAAGGAAATTAAAGAACGGGTCCACCTTAGTGATGGTGGCTTGTTCTTCCTCTTGAAGATCTTATGGAGTGCTTGAGCTCCTCAATATCTCTTCCTTGCCTTTGTTGTTCCTCTCTCATGGTTCTTTGGTCTTCTCTAATTTCATGGAGGAGGATGGAATGCTCTTGGTGCTCCACCCTTAGTTGTCCCATGTTGGAACTTAATTCTCCTAGGGAGGTGTTGATTTGCTCCCAATAGTTTTGTGGAGGAAAATGCATCCCTTGAGGTATCTCAGGGATTTCATGAGGAGTTTTCTCATGCTCTTGTCCATGAGTGGGATCTCTTGTTTGCTCCATCCTTTTCTTAGTGATGGGCTTGTCCTCATCAATGAGGATGTCTTCCTCTATGTCAATTCTAGCTGAATTGCAAAGGTGACAAATGAGATGAGGGAAGGCTAACCTTGCCACAGTGGAGGACTTGTCTGCCACCTTGTAGAGTTCTTGGGATATAACCTCATGAACTTCTACTCCCTCTCTAATCATGATGCTATGAATCATGATAGCTCGGTCTATAGTAACTTCAGACCGGTTGCTAGTGGGAATGATTGAGCGTTGGATGAACTCCAACCATCCCCTAGCCACGGGCTTGAGGTCATGCCTTCTTAGTTGAACCGGCTTTCCTCTTGAATCACTCTTCCATTGAGCGCCCTCTTCACAGATGTCCATGAGGACTTGGTCCAACCTTTGATCAAAGTTGACCCTTCTAGTGTATGGGTGTGCATCTCCTTGCATCATGGACAAGTTGAATGCCAACCTTACATTTTCCGGACTAAAGTCTAAGTATTTCCCTCGGACCATTGTAAGCCAATTCTTAGGGTCCGGGTTCACACTTTGATCATGGTTCTTGGTGATCCATGCATTGGCATAGAACTCTTGAACCATTAAGATTCCGACTTGTTGAATAGGGTTGGTGAGAACTTCCCAACCTCTTCTTCGGATCTCATGTCGGATCTCCGGATACTCATTCTTTTTGAGTTTGAAAGGGACCTCGGGGATCACTTTTTTCTTGGCCACAACTTCATAGAAGTGGTCTTGATGCACCCTTTAGAGGAATCTCTCTATCTCTCATGACTCGGAGGTGGAAGCTTTTGCCTTCACTTTCCTCTTTCTAGAGGTTTCTCCGGCCTTTGGTGCCATAAATGGTTATGGAAAAATAAAAAGCTTTAGCTTTTACCACACTAAACTTAGAAGGTTGCTCGTCCTCGAGCAAAAGAAGAAAGAAGAGAGTAGAAGAAGAAGAAATAGAGGAGATGGAGGGGGCTTTATGTGTCGGCCAAGGGGGATAGGTAGTGTGTATGTTAGGTGAAAATGAAGGAGTGAAGATGGGTTTATATAGGAGTGGAGAGGGGGGTAAGGTTCGGCCATAGAGGGTGGGTTTGGGAGGGAAAGTGGTTTGAATTTGAATGGTGAGGTAGGTGGGATTTTATGAAGGATGGATGTGAGTGGTGAAGAGAATGGTGGGATTTGATAGGTGAGGGGTTTTTGGGGAAGAGGTATTGAGGTGATTGGTGAATGGGTGAAGAAGAGAGAGAGTGGTGGGGTAGGTGGGGATCCTGTGGGATCCACAGATCTTGAGGTGTCAAGGATATCTCATCCCTGCACCAAGTGGCCTGCAAAACGCCCCTTGCTGCCAATCCTGGTGTTAAACGCCAGGCTGCTGCCCATTCCTGGCATTAAACGCCAGTCTGGTGCCCATTTCTGGCGTTAAACGCCCAGAATGGTGCCAGACTGGGCGTTTAACGCCCATTCTGCTACCCTTACTGGCGTTTAAACGTCAGTAAGTTTCTCCTCCAGGGTGTTCTATTTTTCATTCTGTTTTTTCTTCCTTTTTTTTCTTTTTCAATTATTTTTGTGACTTCACATGATCATCAACCTACAGAAAATATAAAATAACAAAAGAAAATAGAAATTTAACATAGATAAATAAAAATTGGGTTGCCTCCCAACAAGCGCTTCTTTAATATCAATAGCTTGACAGTGGCTCTCGTGGAGCCTTACAGATGTTCAGAGCAATGTTGGAACCTCCCAACACCAAACTTAGAGTTTGAATGTGGGGGTTCAACACCAAACTTAAAGTTTGGTTGTGGCCTCCCAACACTAAACTTAGAGTTTGACTGTGGGGGCTCTGTTTGACTCTGTATTGAGAGAAGCTCTTCATGCTTCCTCTCCATGGTGACAGAGGGATATCCTTGAGCTTTAAACACAAGGGAGTCTTCATTTACTTGAATGATCAATTCTCCTCTATCAACATCAATTACAGCTTTTGCTGTGGCTAGGAAGGGTCTGCCAAGGATGATGGATTCATCCATACACTTCCCAGTCTCTAGGATGATGAAGTCAGCAGGGATGTAGTGGCCTTTAACTTTTACCAAGATATCCTCTACAAGTCCATAAGCCTGTTTCTTTGAATTGTCTGCCATCTCCAGTGAGATTCTTGCAGCTTGTACCTCAATGATCCCTAGCTTCTCCATTACAGAGAGAGACATAAGGTTTATACTTGACCCTAGGTCACACAGAGCCTTCTCAAAGGTCATGGTGCCTATGGTACAAAGGATTGAGAATTTTCTAGGATCTTGTCTCTTCAGAGGTAATTTCTGCCTAGTCAAGTCATCCAGTTCTTTGATGAGCAATGGAGGTTCATCCTCCCAAGTCTCATTACCAAATAACTTGGCATTTAGCTTCATGATTGCTCCAAGGTACTTAGCAACTTGCTCTTCAGTGATATCTTCATCCTCTTCAGAGGAAGAATACTCATCAGAACTTATGAAAGGCAGAAGTAAATTCAATGGAATCTCTATGGTCTCAGAATGAGCCTCAGATTCCCATGGTTCCTCATTAGGGAACTCCATGGAGGTCAGTGGGCATCCATTGAGGTCTTCTTCAGTGGGAATCACTGCCTCTTCCTCCTCTCCATGTTCGGCCATGTGATATGTGGTTATGGCCTTGCACTCTCTTTTTAGATTCTCTTCTGTATTGCTTGGGAGAGTGCTAGGAGGGAATTCAGTAATTTTCTTACTCAGCTGACCCAATTGTGCCTCCAAATTTCTAATGGAGGACCTTGTTTCAGTCATGAAACTTTGAGTGGTTTTGATTATATCAGAGACAATGGTTGTTAAGTTAGAGGGGTTTTGCTTAGAATTCTCTGTCTGTTGCTGAGAAGATGATGGAAAAGGCTTGCCATTGCTAAACCTGTTTCTTCCACCATTGTTGTTGTTGAAACCTTGTTGAGGTCTCTGTTGATCCTTCCATGAGAGATTTGGGTGATTTCTCCACGAAGGATTATAGGTGTTTCCATAGGGTTCTCCCATGTAATTCACCTTTTCCATTGCTGGGTTCTCAAGATCATAAGCTTCTTCTTCAGAGGAAGCTTCCTTAGTACTGCCTGTTGCTGCTTGCATTTCAGACAGACTCTGAGAAATCATATTGACTTGTTGGGTCAATATTTTATTCTGAGCTAATATGGCATTCAGAGTATCAATCTCAAGAACTCCTTTCTTCTGAGCTATCCCATTATTCACAGGATTCCTCTCAGAGGTGTACATGAATTGGTTATTTGCAACCATTTCAATGAGTTCTTGAGCTTCTGCAGGCGTCTTCTTTAGATGAAGATATCCTCCAGCAGAGCTATCTAATGACATCTTGGATAGTTCAGACAGACCATAATAGAAAATTCCTATGATGCTCCATTCAGAAAGCATGTCAGAAGGACATCTTCTGATTAATTTCTTGTATCTTTCCCAAGCTTCATAGAGGGATTCACCTTCCTTCTGTCTGAAGGTTTGGACTTCCACTCTAAGCTTGCTCAATTTTTGAGGTGGAAAGAACTTTGACAAGAAGGCATTGACTAGATTTTCCCAAGAGTCCAGGCTGTCTTTAGGTTGTGAATCCAACCATGTCCTAGCTCTGTCTCTTACAGCAAAAGGAAAGAGCATAAGTCTGTAGACTTCAGGGTCAACCCCATTGGTCTTAACAGTGTCACAGATTTGCAAGAATTCAGCCAAGAGCTAATGAGGATCTTCCAATGGAAGTCCATGAAACTTGCAATTCTGTTGCATTAGAGAAACTAATTGAGGCTTAAGCTCAAAGTTGTTTGCTCTAATGGCAGGGATTGAGATGCTTCTCCCACAAAAATCAAGAGTAGGTGCAGTAAAGTCACCAAGCACCTTCCTTACATTGTTGGTGTTTTCGACTGCCATGGCTTCTTCTTGTTTAAAAAGCTCTGTTAGGTCCTCTACAGAGAGTTATACTTTAGCTTCTCTCAGCTTTCTCTTCAAGGTCCTTTCAGGTTCAGGATCAGCTTGAACAAGTATGCCTTTATCTTTGCTTCTGCTAATATGAAAGAGAAGAGAACAAGAAAGTAGGGAATCCTCTATGTCACAGTATAGAGATTCCTTGAGGTGTCAGAGGAAAAGAAGAATAGAAGGAGGGGTAGATGGAAAAGAATTCGAACATATAAAGAAGGAGGGAGTTCGAATTGTAACTTGAGGAGGAGTGTTAGTCCTTTAAATAGAAGGATGTGAGAAGAGGGGAAGAATTTTCGAAAATAAAGTAAAAGATTTTGAAATAATTAAAAGAAATTTTGAAAAATTGATTGATGATTTTCGAAAACTAAAATTGGGAAAGAAATTAAGTGATTTTTGAAAAAGATTTTGAAATTAGAAATAAAAAAGATATGATTGAGAGTTAATTTTGAAAAAGATGTGATTGAAAAGATATGATTGAGAAGATATGATTGAAAATCAATTTAGAAAAAGAAAGTTTTAAAAATTAAAGTTGATTACTTGACTAACAAGAAATTAAAAGATATGATTCTTAAATTTAAAATTTGATCATTTCTTAATAGGCAAGTAACAACTTGAAAATTTTTGAAGTAAATCTTGAATTGAAGCAAGGATTTTTGAAAATAGTAAAAATAAATATAAAATGGAAAGAAATTGATTTTGAAAGAGATATGATTGAAAAGATATGATTTGAAAAAGATTTGATTTTGAAAAATTATGAAAACTTGAAAAAAATGTGAATTAAAAACAAAATCTTCCCTCTAGTGTCATCCTGGCGTTAAATGCCCAGAATGGTGCCCATTCTGGCGTTTAACGCCCAAATCTCTACCTTTTTGGGCGTTAAACGCCCAGCCAGGTACCTTGGCTGGCGTTTAAACGCCAGTTTTCCTTCTTCACTGGGCGTTTTGAACGCCCAGCTTTTTCTGTTTGATTCCTCTGCTGAATGTTCTGAATCTTCAATTCTCTGTATTATTGACTTGAAAAGACATAGTTTTAAAAAATATTTTTGAATTTTTGATGATGGGAATCAATAAAAAATGCAACTAAGATCAAATAAACAATGCATGTAAGACACCAAACTTAAAAGTTTGTATACTAAGGACTATAACAATGTAAAAATGCATGTAAGAAACAACAAAACATACAAAACAAGAGAATTTGAAGATCAAAGCAATGAAATCATCAAGAACAACTTGAAGATCAATGAAGAACAATATGTATAAATTTTCGAAAATTAGAAGGATAAAGACATGCAATTGACACCAAACTTAAAATTAGACAATAGACTCAAACAAGAAACATAAAATATTTTTGGTTTTATGGTTTTATAAATTTTTTTTTTGTATTTTTTTTCGAAAATTATATAGAAAAGAAAATAAAGAGAATCAAAACTTTTAATAAGAATTCCAGGAATCATGCAATGTTAGTCTAAAGCTTCAGTCTAAAAAGATTAGACATGTTTGGCCAAGCTTCAGCAGGACATTACATTCAATAGCTAAATTGATGAGAATCAATCAGCTTTTGTGATGGTGGGAACATCACCTTGAAACTCTAGAATTTATTCTTAAAAATTCTGAAAAGTACTTAATCTAAGCAACAAGATGAACCGTTAGTTGTCCAAACTCGAACAATCCCCAGCAACGGCGCCAAAAACTTGGTAGGCAAAATTGTGATCATCAACAATGGCGCCAAAGGCTTGGAGCTCTCAAACGTGAATCACACTTTGTCACAATTCCGCACAACTAACCAGCAAGTGCACTGGGTCGTCAAAGTAATAAACCTTACGTGAGTAAGGGTCGATCCCACGGAGATTGTCGGCTTGAAGCAAGCTATGGTCATCTTGTAAATCTCAGTCAGGCAGATTCAAATGGTTATGGAGTTTAAGGTGATGAAAATAAACATAAAATAAAGATAGAGATACTTATGTAATTCATTGGTGGATTTCACATAAGCGTATGAAGATGCATTGTTCCCCTTGAACCTCTGCTTTCCTATTGCCTTCTTCCAATCATTCATAATCCTTTCCATGGCAAGCTTTATGTTGGGCATCACCGTTGTCAATGGCTATATCCCGTCCTCTCAGTAAAAATGGTCCTGATGCTCTGTCACAACATCGGCTAATCAGCAGTCGGTTCTCGATCATGTCGGAATAGGATCCATTGATCCTTTTACGTCTGTCACACGCCCCACAATCGCGAGTTTGAAGCTCGTCATAGTCATCCCTTCCCAGATCCTACTCGGAATACCACACACAAGGTTTAGACTTTTCAGATATCAGGAATGGCCGCCAATAATTCCAGCCTATACCACGAAGGTTCCAATCTTAGATTAGAAACCCAAGAGATACGCATTCAAGCCATTGCTAGTAGAACAAAGGTGGTTGTCAGGCACATGTTCATAGGTGAGAATGATGATAAGTGTCACGGATCATCACATTCATCAAGTTGAAGAACGAATGAATATCTTAGAGAAGAAGTAGGTGTGAATTGAATAGAAAAATAGTAGTACTTTGTATTAATTCATGAAGAACAGCAGAGCTCCACACCTTAATCTATGGTGTGTAGAAACTCCACCGTTGAAAATACATAAGAACAAGGTCTAGGCATGGCCGTATGGCCAGCCTCCAAACGTGTCTAGGGACTAAACGTCCGAAGATACATAGATGAAAATACAATAGCAAAAGGTCCTATTTATAGAGAACTAGTAGCCTAGGGTTTACAGAAATCAGTAATTAATGCAGAAATCTTCTTCCGGGCCCACTTGGTGTGTGCTTGGGCTGAGCATTGAAGCTTTCATGTGTAGAGACTTTTCTTGGAGTTAAACGCCAAATTTTGTGCCAGTTTGGGCGTTTAACTCCAGCTTTTGTGCCAGTTTTGGAGTTAAACGCCAGAATTCTTGAGCTGAATTGGAACGCCAATTTGGGCTATCAAATCTTGGGCAAAGTATGGACTATTATATATTGCTGGAAAGCCCAAGATGTCTACTTTCCAACGCAATTGAGAGCGCGTCAATTGGGCTTATGTAGCTCCAGAAAATCCACTTTGAGTGCAGGGAGGTCAGAATCCAACAGCATCTGCAGTCCTTTTTCAGCCTCTGAATTAGATTTTTGCTCAGGTCCCTCAATTTCAGCCAGAAAATACCTGAAATCATAGAAAAACACACAAACTCATAGTAAAGTCCAGAAGAGTAATTTTTATTTAAAAACTAATAAAAATATAATAAAAACTAATTAAAATATACTAAAAACATACTAAAAACAATGGCGAAAAGCGTATAAATTATCCGCTCATCATGTTTTCAAGCCATATTTAAAGCAAATCAAGATGAAATTTATAAGAAAACACAAGTGCAGTTCAAGTGAAGCAACACAAGGCTGGCGCAAGGCGCCAGGAACAGGCACCCAATGCCTAATGCATGAACATCTTTCCTTTATTTTCTGTTTATTTTAAGTTAGAATTTAATGAGTTTTAATCTTATTTTAGTGTTTGAAACTCCTTTGGATGCTACTTTGAGTTGCTTTGGTGTTTTAATTATTTTAGGTGAAGTTCAGATCAGTTTGGCAGAGTTTGTGTGCAAGAAAAGAGAAGAATTGAAAGCTGTCAAGCTGGCGCTAAACGCGGACCTGGGCGTTTAGCGCCAGGAGCTCAGAAACGCGTGGAAGCCCTCTGCCCACAAGGGTGCTAAATGCTAGATTTGGTGTTTAGCACTAATGAGCCGGAGCCCACTTCATCAAAGGAGCATCTTTAGTTGGATTTAGCTTTTAATTACTCTATTTTATTTTATTTTAGCAATTTTTAATTACAAATGATACGTGAGCATCTTATACCCTTTTTACTAGCATTTTCTAGTTGTTTTTAGTTAGATTTTATTTACTTTTACATGATTTTAGTGCAAAAATCCTCTTTGGACGCTACTTTGAGTTGTCTTGGTATTTTTATGATTTCAGGTACAATTCGGAACAATTTTGCGAAGTTTGGAGCAAAAAGAAGAAATACTGGTAGCATCCCCCCTGGGCGCTAAACGCCCAACTGGCGTTTAGCACCAGCAGATGACCTCAGCATGCACGAGTTTTACTCCCCGTAGGGCGTTTCACGCCAGCAGCCAGTCCAAAACACTTTCTCTTGGCCCTCCAAGTGGACTTAGCACTCTCTAGTTTAATTTTTTTGTAAATTTATTTACAGATAATATCTTTTAGGTCTAGTATTTATTATTAGGTTAGTATTTAAGGAATAAGATGCACCCTTTCTAGGGCATCAAGCATCATTAGACGGCAATTGTGTTTTCTCTGTATGTTTGAGCAACTAAACCTCTCTTGGTTAAGGTTAGAAGCTCTATTTATTTCTATGGATTATAACTATTATTTTTCTATTTTAATTTATGTTCGACTCAATTCTAAGGATTGTTTTCGCTCTTAATCTTATGAACTGGGTGGAATGAGAGTATGACCCTTTTT